>NC_058409.1:19768637-19925586 GCF_002201575.2 Neomonachus schauinslandi
GGGGTGGGAGGGATGGGGTGACTGGGTGATAGACACTGGGGAGGGTATGTGCTCTGGTAAGCGCTGTGAATTGTGCAAGACTGTTGAATCTCAGATCTGTACCTCTGAAACAAATAATGCAATATATGTTAAGAAAAAAAAAAAAAAGAAGAAGAAGGTAGCGGGAGGGGAAGAATGAAGCGGGGGAAATCGGAGGGGTAGACGAACCATGAGAGACAATGGACTCTGAAAAACAAACAGGGTTCTAGAGGGGAGGGGGGTGGGAGGATGGGTTAGCCTGGTGGTGGGTATTGAGGAGGGCACATTCTGCATGGAGCACTGGGTGTTATGCACAAACAATGAATCATGGAACACTTCATCTAAAACTAATGATGTAATGTATGGGGATTAACATAAGAATAAAAATAAAAAAAAAAATACAGCATCCTTTCCTGATTGAAACTCTTCAGAGTATAGGGATAGAGGGAACATTCTTCAAGTTCATAAAATCATCTGTGAACAACCCACAGCGAATATCATCCTCAATGGGGAAAAGCTGAGAGCCTTTCCCTTAAGATCAGGAACACGTCAAGGACGCCCACACTCGCCACTATTGTTCAACATAGTACTAGAAGTCCTAGCAACAGCAATCAGACAACAAAAAGAAATAAAAGGTATTCAAATTGGCAAAGAAGAAGTCAAACTCTCTCTTTTCACAGATGACATGATACTTTATGTGGAAAACCCAAAAGCCTCCACCCCCAAATTCTAGAACTCTACAGCAATTCAGTAATGTGGCAGGATACAAAATCAATGCACAGAAATCAGTTGCTTTCTTATATACTAACGACACAACTGTAGAAAAAGAAATTAGAGAAACGATTCCATTTACAATAGCACCAAAAACCATAAGATACCTCGGAATAAACCTAACCAAAGAGGTAAAGGATCTATACCCTAGGAACTACAGGACACTCATGAAAGAAATTGAAGAAGACACAAAAAGATGGAAAAATATTCCATGCTCATGGATCGGAAGAATAAACATTGTTAAAATGTCTATGCTACCCAGAGCAATCTATACCTTCCACGCCATCCCGATCAAAAGTCCAATGACATTCTTCAAAGTGCTGGAACAAACAATCCTAAAATTTGTATGGAATCAGAAAAGACCCCGAATCACCAAGGAAATGTTGAAAAACAAAGCTGGGGGCATCACATTGCCCGATTTCAAGCTATATTGCAAAGCGGTGATCACCAAGACAGCATGGTACTGGCACAAAACAGACATATAAACCAATGGAACAGAATAGAGAACCCAGATATGGACCCTCAACTCTATGGTCAAATAATCTTCGACAAAGCAGGAAAAAACATGCAGTGGGAAAAAGTCTCTTCAATAAATGGTGCTGGGAAAATTGGACAGCCACATGCAGAAGAATGAAACTTGACCATTCTCTAACACCATCCACAAAGATAAACTCAAAGTGGATGAAAGACCTCAATGTGAGACAGGAATCCATCAAAATCCTAGAGGATAACATAGGCAGTAACCTCTTTGACATCACCCACAGCAACTTCTTTCAAGATACATCTCCAAAAGCTAGTGAAACAAAAGCAAAAATGAACTTTTGGGACTTCATCAACATAAAAAGCTTCTACACAGCAAAGGAAACAGTCAACAAAACAAAGAAGTAACCCACAGACTGGGAGAAGATATTTGCAAATGACACTACAGATAAAGGGCTGGTATCCAAGATCTATAAAGAACTTCTCAAACTCAACACCCAAAAAAAACAAGTAAGTCAAAAAGTGGGCAGAAGATATGAAAAGACACTTCTGTGAAGAAGACATGCAAATGGCTAACAGACACATGAAAAAATGTTCATCATCATTAGCCATCAGGGAAATTCAAATCAAAACTACATTGAGATACCACCTTAACACCAGTTAGAATGGCAAAAATGGACAGGGAAAGAAGCAACAAATGTTGGAGAGGTTGTGGAGAAAAGGGAACTCCCTTACACACTGTTGGTGGGAATTCAAGTTGGTACAGTCACTTTGGAAAACAGTGTGGAGGTGCCTCAAAAAATTAAAAATGGAGCTACCCTATGACCCAGCAATTGCACTACTGGGTATTTACCCCAAAGACACAGATGTAGTGAAAAGAAGGGCCATATGCACCCCAGTGTTCATAGCAGCAATGTCTGCAATAGCAAAACTGTGGAGAGCCGACATGCCCTTCAACAGATGAATGGATAAAGAAGATGTGGTCCATATATACAATGGAATATTACTCAGCCATCAGAAAGGATGAATACCCAATTTTTACATCAACATGGATGGGACTGGAGGAGATTATGCTAAGTGAAATAAGGCAAGCAGAGAAAGTCAATTATCATATGGTTTCACTTATTTGTGGAACATAAGGAATAGCATGGAGGACATTAGGAGAAGGAAGGGAAAACTGAAGGGAGGGAAATTGGAGAGATGAACCATGAGAGACTATGGACTCTGAGAAACAAACTGAGGGTTCTAGAGGGGAGGGGTTTGGGGGGATGGGTTAGCCCAGTGATGGGTATTAAGGAGGGCACATACTGCATGGAGCACTGGGTGTTACACGAAAACAATGGATCGCGGATCACTACATCAAAAACTAATGATGTGATGTATGGTGACTAACATAACATCATAAAATTAAAAAAAAAAAGATGTGTGAACATTTCAGATGATGGGCTCAGAAGAACACACTGATGAGGGAGGGACCGTGGAAAAGGATGGGAAGGGTTAGGGGTGGAGGCGTGCTCTCAGCACTCCTCTTCCTCTTAACCTGAAGCAGCACGGCCTTGAACTGGAGCCTAAACCCTTGGACACTGAGCACTGTCAGATGGCGTTACTAGATGAAGACTGAGAGGACACTGAACAACAAAATGAGTTTACTGTGGACACTGAACAGAGGAGGTGTGTGCAGTAGTGTTCTGATTATTCTGTATTCTTGTCACATCATAGAGCTGCCCGCATAGCTCTGTTTCTCGGGATTTGTCACCATCTATACTAAAAGTAATAAAGAGACTGGGATGTCACTTACAGCTAGTTCCAGTCATTTTTTTCAATGCACTATAAATCATATACCCTGTTTCATTTTTCCCTAGGCTCAAAGCCTCACTCCCCAGGACTACAGTCTGAGGTGGTCAGGCCTTCTGGTGACAGTGGGTGAAGTCCTGGAAAAGAGCTTAGTGAATGTGACGCGGACCGACTGGCACCTGACATTCACCGGCATGTCTCGCCGGCAGATGATCTACAGTGCGGCCAAAGCCATTGCTGGCATGTACAAACAGCGCCTGCCCCCCAGGACCATGTGACGGAAGACTCACCCAGGGCCCGGAGACGACTTCGCTTGGAACTTGGCGGTAAAGACTTTGTCCCATCCCCAGGTGGAGAGCTCCAGTGGATGCAGCAGTCTTGAGAATTTGCCTGTAGGCTGCACTTGATCTTTCCTAGAAAGGCACGGTGTCATTCCAGTAGCTACAAAGAAGCAGATCTTTGCCGTGGTTGTGTCATTTCACGTACCACCACAGTTCTTAGAAAACAAAATATATAAATATTTTTATAGGACAGTTTGATACACCAAATTTGTAAGGGGCAAATTCACGTGCTACGACATTTAACTTAATGATATAGACTTGATTTTGTTGTTTAAGAAGATATGATTCGTTTAAGAACATGTCATTGTTTATTTCATGATTTCTCTCTTCTCAGTCTTTGATGCTTTTTGTGTGCGCAGGTCATCTCAGGTCTGACGCTGAGCTGTGTGCTCAGTGGCTGACCCTCAGACACGTACTTGCAGAGAGATGGCGCACATTTCTATGCATACTTTTTACATGGGCCAAAATAATGGGGTTTTTTTCGTTATCATGTACGTACACACATCATCTAAAAAAAGAAAAAGTTTTTCTTAAAATAAGTTTTGGCATTTCACAGATTTAGACTCTGAAGCATTGCAGTAGTAGGTTTTATTTTCCATTGCTATATGACAACTAAGTGGCCCATGATTTGAAGGTATTTTAAATCAGAAGCATTTTGGTTATTTTTATATAATACTATTCAGTATTTCCAAGTGAACTCTGACAACGGCCATTATTTCTGCCTCCACTCATACATTCTCGAGTGTCGTAGAGAAATTTTTCAGAGGAATTACTTTGTTATTTATGGAATTGTATGCCTCTTCTTTTAGTTAAGGTTACTTAATATTTAGTTTGCCTTAAACACTGCTTTTCTAACTTGGTGCCATTCTGCCTTTACTCTTTATGGAAATTTTCAGTGAAACTGTTTAATATTCAACTGGTTTATCTAGTCCATCATGTTTGTATTTAGTGAAAGCTTCTCCCCCCACTAATCCCAAATAATATATTTTAGCATTTTTGGATTTATATAAATCAAAATTTAAATAGTTTGTCTTATACTTTGGACTCTATGTATGCAAGTTCCTATAACTTTTTGAAGATAGTGTCTTACACAAATGTAATTTAATTTTTATTTACTCGTCTATACAGTTCTTTTAGCTGTAAATTAATTAGCACAATCTTATAAAGGGTATTGAAGCTCTTATCCTGCACTGTCACTACAGGTAACGTTGGCTTTGTATTCCTTTGGGTACTTACTTGATTTTTGCTTTTTTACCCAAGGACGAGAAGCATTATTTTCACAACTATATGTTCATTTCCAAGCACCATATGATTGCTTGGTGAAATTAAGACTTGTTTGTCATTAAAAGTAAGGAGAGAAAAGACATGTAACCAGTTGCTGCGGCATAATAGGGCTAGAATGCTTTTCTCCCCTCTTTTCTTGCTATTTGTGCAACACTTTGTTTTCTCCATCTGATTAATAAAAAAGAGAAGCCTTTCTGTACCACTTGCTTTTATCCTTTAGTTTTAAAAAGCTACACTTTTCTAACAGGATTTTATCATGGCATTGGCCTGGTGACAACTCACAATTAGGGATGAAGGATGCCCGTACTTGGAAT
The DNA here is from genome assembly GCF_002201575.2 of Neomonachus schauinslandi. Classification (NCBI taxonomy): domain Eukaryota; kingdom Metazoa; phylum Chordata; class Mammalia; order Carnivora; family Phocidae; genus Neomonachus; species Neomonachus schauinslandi. The sequence continues at coordinate 19,773,640 of NC_058409.1, forward strand.
AAGCAAGTGCAGATATGTCACTTTCCCTCCCGTTATAGGGAGTCTTAGAGATCCTAAAAAAATGTCTGTTTTTCTTTTTATTTTACCAAGTCTCAATAGTTTGTTTTTGAAGGCTGTTTTCACAGAATCACAAACACGGACATCCCCTTAGAGGACAATTTTCCCACAGTCCTCAAATTCTTCAGTTATTCTGTAGCTTGGGTGAAGCCAGGTAATTTTCCCAGCCCTGTTCATCTGCTGAACCTTCTGCTCTTTGGAACAGTGTGAGTGGGCGAGGAGGATTAGGGAAGGGCACATGAAAAAGATAAACCTAGGATCCACTTTTGACCTCTGACGCTTCTTTTGGCCCCCAGTTACCGTTGAAAGTCATCCAAGCATGACTGACTCCACACACTGTTTTCCGCACCTCACGCTTATTTTTTCTTTAGATTTCTTTGTCGTATGAGGGGCAAGAAAAGTCACTCATCGCTTTGTACGCAGCCAAGCCGGGCAGGCCCGTGGTGAGTGTTGGCCTGAGATATATGCGAGCCCTTGGTCCGAGGCCACATTTCCCCTCACCCGTCACCCAGTCACCCCTGGTTCTTTGCCCTTCCTGCTCATTCCCTCCTGACACTAGCATTTCTGAGGGAGAGTCAGACTTGGGGCTCTTTGCTCCTTTGGTCCCTCAAGCTTCTCAGGAAAACCGATCTCTAACACAGTTCTTCAGCACTGTTCTCATGGTCGGGTCTGCGATATTTTGTTCCTCTGAAATGCTCCAGGAATCACTTCGTGAATTTTCTCTGCTGGTACACTTTTTTGTTTTAATTAAGCAGTGTGAAGGCCACCAGGAAAAATGCAGCAAGAGAAATGTAATGTCAACCTTAGGTGACAGAAGGAACTCCGATGACTCCATTCAAGACCCTTCGGCTAATAAGCCTGGACCAGGGCTGTGCTGCAGTTGGAAAGCTTCAGGCAGTTCTAGTTTTCTCCTCCTGTCTCTTAATTACTTCCCCATTCTTTGTTCCTTTCTATCTTAAGGATTAATGAGGTAGAAAATCAAGATGACTGAATTCAAACCAAATGGTAGTATACTGGTAAGTTTAAGGAGAGTATGATATGCATGTATTCAGAAATTATGCAAATTAGCAATACACTCAGGGTCAACTTAATTACTTTATGTTGTTGAATTTACTTTGTTCCTTGACTACAAAAAATTCTCAACAGGTATTTGTGTTTTCTGAAGCCAAATTGATGGTATTTTGTGATCCACAAGATGTTGGGTTATGCATAAATTATTAAGAAACTTGGGTTTTTACTCCCAGAATATGATGTTCATTCTTAAGAAACTCTGCAGGATGATGTACTGGATAAGAACAGTTTTGTAAGTATGTAAATACGTCATAAATAAATAATACCTCATTTTATTTCCCAAAGTTGTAAAGTGATTTTTTAAATGCTAAGTCATATTAATATTCTATTAGAAGGAGCTACATTACTTTCATTGTCTCAGTGGGCTACTGGCTGCCAACAATTCTTACAGAATAGCAACTTAAAACACATCTTTCAAGTGCAGTGGTAACAATTCAAATATACCAGAATCGCTAACTTCATGTTCAGAGAACTGAGGATGTTTAGGGTAGGGAATACTCTGGAGATGGGGGTGATGGGCAAGAAGTTACGGCCTGTGTTCCTGAGGATATGTCTTGACTGGGGACTTTAATTTACCCTTAACTTCCACAAGTACCTTCTTTAAAAAAAAAAAAAAAAAAGTTTATTATATTTGCTATTCTGAGCCTGTGATCTCAGGGCAGAGATTTTTGTTTTGATTTGGTAGGCAAGGTGGTACTTTACAAAAGACCATGAAATATTCATTTGGGTGTTTTGTTTGTTTGTTCACCAAAGGAAAATAATATTGTTTTCAGTACACTAGAAAAATACCAATTCGGGACCCAGGAGAGGCCCTGTTAAGTTTATACTTTGTTTTTTAAGTTTAGGCAAGAGAAACAAAATTAGCAAGACCAATATCAGGGTCTAAAAACTCATACATAAAGGAAATTTTTGAAATTATCCTTGTCATGAATACCTAGTAAGAATTTAAAGCAGTAAGAAAAAGGAATTAACAAGTGAGAAATGCATAGTGCTGGTTAGGTACTGGAGTAGAAACTTTTTATAGGTGCAGTAACTGAAACAGGATCAGCTACTTACTCAGTATCATCCCAGCGAGTGAGTTACAGGCAAAGGACTGAAGTGGAGGCTGTCACTTCCCAGACCATTCGCTTATGAAACATCCTGCATACTTGCTTCACGAACTTAGGGGTACATAGCTAATCCTGTAAGTATTTGTTGAATTCAACTTAATTCAAACAACAGCTTGAGACTTTGCCCTGGTATACTTTCAGTTTTACAACATTATGTTTAAGGAACACTTTTGACTCCGTATTTTTCATTTTAGTTTTAAGTGCTGCTTTGGGCTTTGCTTCTGGTATAAGAATATATTTGTGGTCACTGAATATTCTGCTCCCAAATTTAAGAAACCAGAAACTAGGTTTACATTTGAGTATCATTTTTAGGATTAGAGCCAGAAATGTTGTTACTGTCTAACTAGTCTTCAAGCAAGATACTGACCATATACCTTGTAAAATATATTTTAATATTGAGTCCTCCTGCTCCAGGTGCCACGCTTTTGAGAACCACCGCTGTGATACCATTCCTGACTCATTCTTCACGTCCTGATACTTTAGAGAGTGAGGTCACCCAGATGGCAGCATAGGTCGCTCCTGACTTCACTCTCCCTCGCAGGAAGAGCAACTAGCAACTATTCATGGACAAGATACCACTGAGAGAATCGTAGAACGAGGGGGTGAGGCTGAAGCAGCCCTGCGCCACAGAGACCTAGAAAGACGGCGTGAGAAGGGGAAGAGGCCCAGCTAGCCGCTTGCCTGTATTGCCCCTCCCCCCAAGGCTGGCACAGCACCACTGACAGATCCCCCCTCTGAGCCTCTGGTTCCCCCTCAGGGAAAAGAAATCCCAGGGTGGACATCTAGCTACCCCAGCATTATGGGTTGCTTCTTGGGAGCCCCCACTGTAGTCTTGATTCTGAGGAATTGCGGGCGAATCTGCAGGACTTGACCATCGTGGCCAACCGATTTCCTACCTGCAGCACCCAAGCAGTGGTCCCGATCAGCAGTTTGCTCATCTGCAGAACCAAGTGTGTGGCACAGTCTGACCCGGGAATTCAGCACGGTGCAGGTCTGCCTGCTTTGGGTCCTCTAATCAATAGCCTCCCCAGCCCTGGATCCTGGTCTGCCCCCACCCAGGCAGGGGAGCTGAACCAGAGCCCAGCCCTCTGCTAAGTGTAACTCCTAGCCCCATCTGATCCGAAAGGCCGGCAGGAACCCCTGGAAGCTGCATAGCCTGGCAATGCTTGTACAGAGAGAATGGCAGGCAGAGCTGATCATCCACAAAATGAAGCCAGTGCCAGGTGTGGAGGATTCCCTTGCTTTACCAGTCAGGAGCTAATGCATACCCTACTCACCATTAAGTAAAACTCCCAACACCACCAAACCAGAAAGCCAGACTCAAACACCTGGAAAGCTATGTAGCCCATCAATTCTTGAGCAGAGAACCTGGAAGGCAGAGCTGATAGTCTGCAGAGCAAGGCTGGTAACCCTGTTTAGCTAGGAAATTTGAGAAATGGGTTGGCTTGAGAGAAGACAAGGCTTTACCAGCCTTGGAGCTGGTTCTCCCTCTGTGCCAGGACAGGGAAACTAATTCACAGCCTCACTCATTGCTAAATAAAGCCTCAGCCTGCCTTCCCAGAGAAGTTAGCCATAGGAAGCTGGGTAGCCCATCCAATAGTCCATGACTTTACCCATTTATAGAAAAAAACCAGTGGCCTTGTTTGGCCAGGAAATTCAGTGTACACTTTTGCCTGATTCAGGTCCCCAGTCAATGAGTTATGCATGTCCTGGGCTCCGGCCTGCTGTCCTGCCTGGGCATGGAAGCTCTTCATAGTCCCACCAGCTGCTGAGTATAGTACCCAGTCCCAACCATCTAGTATGCCTGACCAGAGAACCAGGCAACTTGTGGAGCCCATCCTACCACTCGACTTGGGCAAGGAATCAAACCAGCAGTTTAATCCAACTATTCTCAGACAGCCACACCCCACCTTAGCCTCAGAGCTTGGGCAGGTGCCTCAACCCAAATTAGACCCTGATAGCAAGCCCCACCACCCCAAGGATGTTCCTAGCAGATATTTCCAGAAAGCCATATTGAGCTTACTGGTGAAGAACTGGTCTAGGCCTACTCAAACCTGTGAAGTATGGAAAAGGAACCACTTACTTGAATGTGCAAATACCAAAATAAGGAATCCTGGATCATTAAAAATAAGATAACAGGAAGCATCAAAGAAAACCTGAAGCTCCAATAACTGACCCTAAAAAATGGAGATCTATCAATTGTCAGACAAAAATTCTGAATTATCCTTTTTCTTTTTGCCCCCACTCTTGTTTTCCAGAATAATCCTTTTAAGAATGTTTGGTGAACAACAAGAACACACAACGTAATGAAATTTGAAAAATGCATGCACAAAATGGTAAGTTCCACTTAGAAAGAAACTATCAACAACAAAAATCCAAACAATTCCTAGAGCTGAACAGTATGACGACTGAATTGAAGAATTCAAAAAAGAGCTTCAAAAGTAGATTTGACCATGAAGAAATAATCTGTGACTGAAAGAAGGAACATATGAAATTCTACAGTCAGAAAAAAAAATTATATATAATTTTATATGTATATATACACACACACACACACAAAGCCTACTGTTAATGGGACGCCATCAAAAGAAATGTTACCCACCATCATGGGAATTCTAGAATGAGAAGAGAAAGAGTGACAAAGTATATTTAAGCAAAAAATGGCTGAAAACTTCCCAAAACCTGGGGAGAGAAAAAGAAATCCAGATACGTAAGAGCCAAAGGACCCAAAGTAGGTTGAGCCCAAATAGGGCTGCACAGAGACAAATGAATTAAATTGTGAAAAGTCAGAGATAAATAATTTTGAAGCTAGCAAGAGAAAAGAGGAAAGTTACATGCCCGGGAACCCCCCAAAGACTCTCCATCTCTCAACAGAAATGTTCCAGGCAGGAGACATTGGATGATATATTCAAAATATTGAAAGAAAAAACTCAACCAAGAATTCTATATCCTGGAAAGCTGTTCTTCAGAAATAGAGGAGAAATGAAGACTTTCCTGAGTCCACAAAAGCTCAGGGAGTTCATCTACATCTACCTTATAAGAAATGCTAATGGAAATTCTTTGAGTGGAAATAAAAAGAAGCCAATTAACATCATAAAAATAAAGGAAGGTAGCATAAAACTCACTGGCACTGGTAAACATATAGTGAAAGTTAGATTTTGTAATATGGAATGTTGGTACATAATGCACTTATACTTCTAGTTTAAAAGTTTTAAAACATACTAAAAATAACTGCACTATGCTGTTACTAGATACAAAATATTTAAAAATATGCAAACTATAACATCAGTAACTTAAAATGGGGGTGTGAAAAGTGTAAAGTTTAAGATGCTATTTGAGTTGATTTTTAGTTTAAAATATAATTTTCAGATATTTTTTGTAAGCTTCATGGTAACTTCAAAAGAAAAATCTAGAGTACACAAAACAACATTACAAACAGTTCAAAGCATACTGATACCAAAAGACATCAAAACACAAAACAAGAGAGGATATGAAACAATGGACAATGGATCTTCAAAACACCCAGAAAATAACTGACAAAATTATTTATCAAATACCAAATAATAATTATCAATAAGTATCAATAATTACTTTAAATGTAAATGGATTACATTCTCTAAAACAAAGAATGGCTCTATGGGAAAAAAATTAACAAGATCCAATGATGTTTCCTACAAGTAAGAGACTCACTCTAGCCTTAAAGAGATATAGACTGAGAATAAAGGAATGAGAAAAGGTATTTCAAGCAAATGGTAAACAAAAACAAAAAGCAGGGAAGCTCTACTTGTATCAGAGAAAATAGACTTTAAAGAAAAACTGTAATAATGAGAGACAAATGGCACAATATAATGATAAATGTATCAATTCACTGAGAAGATATAACAAATGTAAATATTACCACAATCAAGTGGAATTTATTCCATGCATTCAAGGGTGAGTCAGTATCTACAAATCAAATCAATATGATACATCACGTTAACAAGAGAAAGGATAAAAATCTTATGATCCTCTCAATAGATGGAGAAAAAGCACTTGACAAAGTAAGACATCCATTCATAATAAAAACTTTCAACACAGTGCGTTGAGGGAACGTACCTCAACATAATAAAGGCTGTATATGACAAACCCATAGCTAACATAATACTTGATGATGAAAACCAGACTTTTTTTCCCCCTAAAAATCAAGAAAAAGACAAGGATGTCCAGTCTCACTTTTATTCAACATAGTACTGGAAGTCCTGGCCACAACAATCAGACCAGAAAAATAAATAAAAGGCATCCAAATTGTTAAGGAAGAAGGAAAACTGTCCCTATTTGTGGATAACATAGTACTATACATAGAAAACTCCAAAGACTGCACCAAACAAAACAAAATAACCATTATAATTGACAAATGAATTCAGTGAAGTTGTAGGATACTCAATACACAGAAATCTGTTGTTTCTACACACCATAATGGAGTAACAGAAGAAGAATTTAAGAAAACAATTCCATTTACAATTGCATCAAGTAAAATAAAATACCTAGGAATAAACTTAGCCAAAGATGTAAAAGACCTATACTCTGAAAACTATAAAACACTGATGAAATTAATTTAAGGCAACACAAATAAATAGATATTCCATACTCATGGACTGTAAAAGGTACAGATTTCCTGTTTTAAAATAAGTCCCAAAGATAAAAATACTGCATAAGGAATAGAGACAATATTGTAATAATGTTGTATGGTGACAGTGCTTATCGTGGTGAGCCCGGAGTAATTTATAGAACTGTCAAATCAGTATGTTGCACACCTGAAACTAATACATCACTGTATGTTAATTATACCTAAATAAAAATCCCCAAAATCTATAGTAGATACACAACAGATAAACTGAAAGGAATCTAAGCACATCACTGTGGAAAATCATCAAATTATAAAAGAAGAGCAAGAAAAGAATTTAAAAACAAAGGTATTATAAAACTGGCAGAAAATCATTAACAAAATGGCATTAAGTCCATACCTATCAATAATTACTTTAAAAGTTAATGGACTAGGGGTGACTGGCTGGCTCAGTCAGTGGAACATGGGACTCTTGATCTCAGGGTTGTTCAAGCCCCATGGTGGGTATAGAAATTACTTAAAAATAAAAAGATATTATAAGAAAAAAGTAGGGGCACCTGGGTGGCTTAGTTGGTTGAGTGTCTGATTCTGCTCCAGTCATGATCTCAGGGTCCTGGGATCAAGCCCCATGTTGGCTCCATGCTCAAAGGAGAGTCTGCTTCTTCCTCACCTTCTCCCTCTGCCCCTCCCCTGCTTGTGCTGTCTCTGTCTCTCTCAAGTAAAAAATAAATAAATGGGTTAACTTCTCCAATTAAAAGACAGAGTGGCTGAATGAATTTAAAAAAAAGACATAAGTATATGCTGCCTATAAGAGACTCTCTTCAGCTATAAGGACACACAGACTGAAAGTGAAGGGATAGAAAAAGACATTCTGTGCCAAGAAAGCAGAAGAAAGCAGATATAGCTATATTTATATCAGGGAAAGAGACTTTAATACAAAGATTATATTAAGAGACAAGATCATTATACAGTAATAAAGTGATCAAATAAGAGGATTAAATACTTGTAAATATTTATGCACCCCAAATTAATTAGGAGTAATTAAATAGATAGGCAAACATTAACAAACCAAAAGGGACAAATAAATAGTAGGGAACTTCAATACTTTACTCTCATCAATGGCAGATTATCCAGACTGAAAACCAATAAGGAAATACTGGATTAAGTGAAATATTAAGTTAGATGAACTTAATAGGTATTCACAAAACATTCCATCTAAAAGCAGTGCACATGAAACATTCTCCAGGAGGTATATATTAGGCAACAAAAAAGTGTTAATACATTTAATGAGACTGAAATCATAACAAGTAGCTTTTCTGATTGTAACAGTTTAAAACTTTTTTAAGATTTATTTATTTGAGAGAGAGAGCACTCATGTGGTGGGGTGGAGCAGAGGAAGGAGGAGAGGGAGAGAGTCCCAAGTAGACTGTGCACTGAGTGCAGAACCCCAAGCAGGGTTCAATCCCATGACCCTGAGATCACAACCCAAGCCAAAACTGAGTCTGATGCCCAACTGACTGTACCACCCTGGCGCCCCTGATTGTAATAGTTTAGGTCAATCATAAGGAAACTTGATAATTCACAAATATGTAGAGATTAAACAACATGGTCCTGCATATCCAATGGATCAAAGAAGAAATAAAATAAAAAGTAACTTAAGACAAATGAAAATACATACCAACATATCAATACTCATGGGGTGAAGCAAAAGCCGTTCTAGGAGGTAAGGTCATAACAATAATGCCTACATCAAAAACAAGAAAGCTCTCAAACAAAGAACTCTATTTTATGCCTTCATCAAACTGGAAAAAAGGAATGAAGACTGAAGTTAGTAGAAGCAAGGTTCTAACAAAGACCAGGTTAATGAAATAAGGACAAAAAAGACAATAGAGAAGATCAATGAAACTAAGCTTTTTTTTTTTTTTTTAAAGTTGACAATCCCTTATGTAGATTCAAGAAAAATAAAAGTCAAATAAAATCAGAAATGAAAGAGGAGATGCTACAACCAATAGCAGGGAAATACAAAGGATCATAAGACATTACTATACTATACTATGAAACAAACTGAACAACACAGGAGAAAGAGATTCTGAAAAACATGCAAGCTACTGAGAATGAATCAGGAATAGGAAATACGAGCAGAGTAAGGAGATTGAATCAGTGATCAATAGTCTTCTAAGAATCCTAAGACCATCAGATGGCTTGACTGGTGAATTCCATCAAAGATTTAAGCAAAATTAATATTAATTCTTCTCAAACTCTTTCCAAAAATTGAAGAAGAGGGACTACTTCCAAAACCTTTCTATGAGGCCAGCATTACCTTGATAATAAAACCAGACAAGAATACCACAAGAAAATAAAATTACAGGCCAATATCCTTGATGAATATAGATGCAAAAATCTTCAACAAAATATAAGCATACTGGTGTGCCTATCTGGCTCAGTTGGAAGAGCATGAATTCTTGATCTCAGGTCCTGAGTTTGAGCCCCACGTGGGGTGTGGAGATTAAAAATTAAAAATCTTAAAAAGAGAGAGAGAGAGAGAACAGGGGCGCCTGGGTGGTTAAATCAGTTAAGTGTCTGACTCTTGATTTCAGCTCAGGTCATGATCTCAGTCAGGGTTGTGAGATCGAGCCCCGCATTGGGCTTCCTGCTGGGCATGGAGCCTGCTTAGGATTCTCTCTCCCTCTCCTTCTATTCTTCTTCCCACCTCCCTCTCAAAAAAAAAAAAAATTTAAAAAAGAGCAAAATATAAGCATACTGAATTTAATAGTACATTAAAAAGATCATACACCATGATCAAATGGAATTCATTCCACAAATGCAAGGATAATTCACCATTCACAAATGAATGTGATGTACCACATTAACAAAATGAAAGATAAAATTATATGGTCAGCTCAGCAGGTGCAGAAAAAGAACCTGACAAAGTTCAATATACATGTATGATAAAAACACTCAACAAATTGGGTACAGGGGGAATGTATCTCAACCTAATAAATTAGTCCATATATGACAAATTCACAGTTAGCATCATATTAATGGTGAAAAGCTGACAGATTTCCCTCCAAGAATAGGAAACTACAAGATACCCACTCTTACCAATTTTATTCAAAATGGTATTAGAATTCCTGGCCAGAGAAATTAGACAAGAAATAAATTGCATCCAAATCAAAAAGAAAGAATGAAAACTGGCACTATTTGCAGATGACATGATAGTCTATATAGAAAACCCTAAAGACTTCACCAAAACCTGTTAGAACTAATTGACAAATTCAGAAAGTTGCAGGATTCAAAATCAATACAGAAAAATCTGTTGCATCTCTATAGAGTAATAATAAATTATCAGAAAGAGAAATTAAGAAAATCCCATTTATAACTGTATCAAAAAGAATGAAATACCTTAGCAACAAATTTTACTAAGGGGTTAAAAGACGTGTACATGCAAAACTATAAGATACTGATATGGTAAATTAAAGAAAATACAAATAGAAAAATATTTCATGCTCATGGACTGAATAATCAATATTGTTAAAATACACATAGTACCCAAAGCTAACTACAGACTGAATGCAATCCCTATCCAAATTCCAATAGCATTCATAAAAAGAGAATAGAAAATCAAAATTCTTATGGAACCACAAAAGACCCCTAACAGTCAAAACAATCTTGAGAAGGAAGATCAAAGCTAAAGGCATCACATTTCCTGATTTCAAAATGTATTACAGATCTAGTAATCAAAAAAGTATCACAAAGGCATGAAAAAACATGTAGATCAGTGTAATAGAATAGAAAGCCCAGAAATAAACTCACACATATATGATCAATTATTTTAGGATAAAGGAGGCAAGAATATACAATGAAGAAATGATAGCTTCTTCAAAAAATGGTGTTGGGAAAACTGGACAGAACTGGAAAAGAATAAAACTGAACCATTTTATACCATACCCAAAAACTAACTCAAGATGGATTAAAGATTTCAAGACCTGAAATCATAAAACTCCTAGAAGAAAATTGTCAGTAAGCTGCTTAACTTTGGTCTTGCCAATTATTTTTTGGATTTGACACCAAAAGCAAGACAAAAAAAGCAAAAATAAACAAGTGAGATTTTATCAAACTAAAAAGCTTCTGCACAGCAAAGGAAACCATCAACAAAATGAAAAGGCAACTTCTAACATGGGAGAAAAATATTTGCAAATTATTTATCTAATAAGGGGTTAATATCCAAAATACATAAAGAACTCATACAACTCAATAGCAAAAGGACAAATAATCCCATTAAAATAGGGCAGAGGATCTGGATGGGTATTTTTCCAAGGAACACACATGTTCAAAGAACATGAAAAGGTGTTCAACATTACTCATGATCAGGGAGAAGTAAATTAAAATCAAAATGATGTATCACTTTGTACCTGTTAGAATGGCTACTATCAATAAAGACAACAAAGAACGACAAAGATAGTGACACTGGACATGCTTTATTTCACTCTCTCTCTCTCTCTCTCTCTCTCTCACACACACACACACACACACACACACACACACAATTAACAACTATTCTTGGGCAAGACACCACTGAGAGAACTCTAAAACTTGAGGGTGAGAGTGAAGCACCCCTCTGCATTAAAGAAACCCAGAAAAATAGCATTAGCAGGGCAAGAGGAGAGGCTACATGCTGATGCATTGTCCCTCCCCTAGGCTGGCACAAGAACACATGCCTTGAGGTCTTCCCTGAAGCTAGGGTTCATCCAGGGGGCAAAGAGAGCCCTATTTGGGCCTCCAGCCCCCCCCCCCCACCACCAGTGTTGTTTCTTAGGAGTCTCCTCTCAGGTCTCACCCCATGGAGATTGCAGGAGTGTCTGCACGGCTTCACCACTGGAAATCTGATTGTGATGGAGAAGGAGCTTACCGTAACTCAGATCTTGGTCAACTAACTTGCTACCTGTAGAACCCAAGTAGTAGTCCCAACCAGTAGTTTTGCTCATGATCAGAACCAAGCCATAGTACACCCAGACCAGGGAACTCTGGGGTGCAGGTCTGCCTATTTTGGATCCTCCTAAGAGGAATTTCCCAGGCCTACATCCTGGTGTTCCCCTGTCCGTGTAGGGGAGCAGTCATTGCTCCAGCCACTGATGAGTAAAGATCCCAGCCCCACCTGATAAGAAGCCTGGTAGGAATAACTGGAAAGTTACATAGTTATATATATATGAGCCTTACCTGCCTTGGAGCTGGTTCTCCTACTGCACCTTGGTAGAAAAACTAATTTATATCCCTGCCATTGCTCAATATAGCTTTCAGGCCACCCTACCAGAAAACCTAACCAAAGCATATGGTAGGCTATGCAGTGCATCCAACAGCCCTGCTTACAGTGATACTTGAATATAGAGCATAGCCTGTGGCTTTTCCCATTTGTGTAGCAGAACTGTTGGTCCTGTCTGGCCAGGGACTTCAACGCACAGTCTTGTCTGATTAGTATCAGCAAACAATAAGCTGTGCAGGGCCTGGGTTGCATCCTGCTACTCCGCCAAAGCAGAGAAGCTAATTCATAACCCCATCTACCCCTGAGTATAGTACCCAGTCTGCCTGTCTGGTAAGCCTGACAAGAAAACCTGGGAAAATTCATAGCTCCTTCTATAACCTCATGTAGTCAGTAGTCCTACCCAACTCCTTTCAGCCAACAGCATGTCCTTTCTTCCTGACTTCAGAGCATTGGCAGCAACCTTGTTTAAAAATAGACCGAGAGCAAACCCTGCTTGCCCAAAGCCATTAGCAGCAGACACGTCTAGACACCCAACTTGAGCTGATTGGTAAAAAAACAGTCTCTGCCAAAGCCAACCTATAAAGTATAATAAAGGAGGCCACTTACTTAAATGTGCAGATACTAATGTAAAAAAATCGAGAATCTTAAAAAAATGTGGTAAACATGACACCACCAAAGGAAACTAATAAAGCTCCAATAGCTGACTCTAAAGAAAGGGAGAACTATAAACTGTCCAACACAGAATTCTTAATAATTCTCTTAAAGTATTTTAGTGAACTATAAGAATATACAAAGAACACAACACAGAAATCCTAAAGCTGGAAAATACAATGACTGAACGGAAACATTCAAAAGAGAGCTTCAAAAACAGACTCAACCATTTAGTAGAAACAATCAGTGACTTTGAAAACAAGAAATCTGGTATTAATCAGTCAGTGGAACAAAAAAAATTAGAGAAGATGAAAAAGACTGAAGAAATCTACAGGAATAATAGGATACCAGCAAAAGAAACAGTATTGTGATTATGCGAATTCCAAAAGGAAAAGAGAAAGGGAATAGGACAGCAAGTACATTTAAAGAGGTGCCTGGCTGGCTTAGTTGGTAGAGGACACAACTCTTGATCTCAGGGTCGTGAGTTTGAGCCCCATGTTGGGTGTAGAGATTCCAAAAAAAAAAAAAAAAAGAACTTTAAAGCATATATAAACAATAATGGCTGAAAACTTCCCCAAACTTGGGAGAGAAATGGACATCCAATCCATGAGGCCAAAGGACCCTAAAGAGATTGAACTGAATAGGGCTATATGAAGACACAACATAATTAAATTGTTCAAAGACAAAGAAATAATTTTGAAAGCATCAGGAGAAAAGAGAGAAATTACTTACAAGGGAACTCCCATAAGATTATTAGATTTCTAAGAGAAACATTTCAGACCAGGAGAGAATGTGATGATATATTCCAAATATTGAAACAGGAACCTGTCAAACAAGAAGTCTATACCTGGCAAAGCAGTCCCTCAGAAATGAAGGAGAGAGAGAGAGAAAGACTTCCCTGAAAAAACACACGGTCAAGGAATTCATCACTACTCGCCCCACCTTATAAGAAATGCTAAAGGCAGTTCTTTAGTTAACATCATAAAACATAAGAAAAATATTGAAAATTTTACTGGTAATGATAAATATACAGTCAAAGTTAGATTCTGGAATACGGTACTGATACTGCCTTATTTATTTAGAGCTCTAGTTTAGAAGTTAAAAATAAACTTAGTAAAAACAAACCTAACTATAGTCTGTTATTATCTGCACAATATAAAAATATGTAAACAGTAACATCAATAGTCTGAAATGTGAGGGAAAGGAGAAGTAAAAGTATAAAATTTAGGGGCACCAATCAGTTGGGTGTCTGCCTTCGTCTCGGGTCATGATCCCAGGTCCTGGGATCGAGCCCCATGTCGGGCTCTCTGCTCAGCAGGGAGCCTGCTTCTCCCTCTCCCTCTGACCCTCCACCTGCTTGTGTTCTATTTCTCTGTTTCTCTCTCAAATAAAATCTCAAAAAAAATTATAAAATTTGGAAATGTTATTGAAGTTGGTGTCAGTTAAAAATAGGATGTTATAATTTTGAGATATTTTACGTAAGCTTCATGGTAATCACAAGGAAAAAACCTACAGTGATTACACAAAAAAACATGATTGAGAAGTCAAAGCATACTGATACTAAAAGACATCAAAACACACACAAAAACAGTAGGGTACCAGTTTCTGTAGTACAGTGATTATCACATTCACCTCACAAAACAATGAGATGGATCTACAAAGCATCCAGAAAATGAACAAAACAGCAATACTAAGTCCTTATATATTAATACTTGCCCCCAAATAAATATATTAAATTCTCCAATCAAAGGACATCAATCACATGACTGAATGGATAAAAAAACAAGATCCAATAATATGCTACCTACAAGAGAACTTGTTTTTGCTTTAAAGACACACAGGCTGTGAGTAAATGGATGAAAAAGATACTTCAAGCAGATGGAGCCCTCCAACCCCCCAAAAAATAGGTGTAGCTGTACTTATAGGAGACAAAATGGACTTTACATGTGGTAAAAGAGACATAGGAGGGCATTATATAATGATAAAAGGAATTGATCCATCAATACACGCACACACATATACATGTGTATATACACATATATAAAACATCTTGTTACATTTACACATATATATTTACATATTTATATCTCCACCAACATATATACGTGTGTATGTATATATATATATGAACATTTTGTTATATAAATATAACTAATGTAAATATTTATGCACCCAATGTAGGAGTACCTAAGTATATAAAGCAAAAACTAAGAACTAAAAGGAGAAATACATAGCAATAATAATTGGGGACTTTAATACTCCCTTATCAATACTGGATAGATCACCCAGACAGAGAATCAATAAGGAAACAATGTATTTGAACAACACTATAGGCCAAATAGACCGAACAAACATAAGCAGAACATTTTATCCAATAACAACAGAATACACATTCCTTATAGATGCCTATGGAACATTTCTAAGATAGACCTATGTTAGGCTACAAAACAAGCCTCAGCAAATTCAGGAATGAAATCATACTAAGTATCTTCTCTGATTACAATGGTATGAAACTAGAAGTCAGCAACAGGAGGAAAACTAATTTCTCCAGAGAGACAAAAATGGAAACACAACATACCAAAGCTTGTGGAATGCAGCAAAAGCTGTTTTTGTTTTTGTTTTTTTTTAAAGATTTTATTTATTTATTTGACAGAGAGAGAGAGCAAGAGCAGGAACACAAGCAGGGGGAGTGGGAGAGGGAGAAGCAGGCCTCCCGCGGAGCAGGGAGCCTGATGTGGGGCTCGATCCCAGGACCCTGAGATCATGACCTGAGCTGAAGGCAGTCGCTTAACGACTGAGCCACCCAGGCGCCCCAGCAAAAGCTGTTCTAAAAGGGAAGTTCATACAATAAATGCCAACTTTAAGGAAAAAAAAAAAGATCTCAAATAAATAACCAAACTTTATCCCCCGAGAACTAGAGAAATAAGAACAGATGTAGCCCAGAGTTAGCACAGGGAAGGAAATAGTGATTAGAGAAGAAAAAATAAAATAGAGAACAGGAAAATAATACAAAAGATCAACACAACTAAGAGTTGATTTCTTTGGAAATATAAACCAAATTGACAATCTCTAGCTAGACTAACCAAAGAAAAAAGAGGAACCAAATGGACAAAATTATAAATGAAAAAGGAGACAATACAACTGTTACCACAGAAATACAAAAGATCCTAAGAGGCTACTATGAATAAATATATGCCAACAAAGTTCATAATCTAGATGAAAAGGTAAAATTCTTAGAAACATACAATTTACCAAAACTGCAACAGGATGAAATAGAAAATTTTAACAGGCCAATTATTAGTAAAGAGATTGTATGAGTAATGGAAAAATCTTCCAACAAAGTTAAGCCCAGGACCACAGCTTCACAGACGAATATTATCAAACATTTAAAGAATCAATGCCAATCCTTCTCAGACTCTTCCAAAAAAATCTTAGAGGAGGCAATATATTCAAACTAATTTTATGACATCAGCATTATTGACACCAAACCAGATAAGGATATTACTACCAAAAAAAAAAAAAACAAAAAAAAAACAAAACTAGGGACCAATATCCCTGATGAATGTAGATGCAAAAATTCTCAATAAAATACTAGCAAACATAATTCAGAGGCACATTAAAAGGATCATTCACTAAGATCAAATGGGATGCAAGGATGGTTCAACATTCACAAATCAATCAATCTATGTAACACATTAATAGAATGCAAGATACAAATCATATGATCATCTCAATAGAAGCAGACAGAGCATCTGACAAAATTCATCATTTAAGCAAAATGTCTTCACAAGTCAGGAATAGAAGCGATATACCACAACATAATACAGGCCATATACAACAAGCCCACAGGTAAACCATATTCAATGGTAAAAGATGGTAAAAGCTTTTCTTCTAAGATCAGGAACAAGACAAGGGTGTCTCTTCACACTGTTCCTGTTTAACATTGTACTGGAAGTCCTAGCCAGACTCATCAGGAAAAAAGAAAGAAAGAAAGGCTCAGCATTGGAAAGAAATAAAATTCTATCTGCAGAGAGATCTCTTTATACAAAGAAAATCATAAAGACCCCAGCAAAACCGCTCAGATGTCATCAATGAATTCACTAAAATTGCAAGATAGGAAATTAACATACAAAACTCAGTAGCATTTCTATACACTGACAATAAATTATCTGAAAAAGAGATAAAGAATATGATCCCCTTTACAATAGCATCTGAAACACTTAGGAATAAATTTAACCAAGTAGATGAAAAATCCTGTACTCTAAAAACTATGACACCAATGAAAGAAATCAAAGACATAAATAAATGGAAAGGTGTCCCATGTTCATGGATTAGAAGAATACGGTAAAAATGTATTACTCAAAGCCATCCATAGATTCAATGCAATCTCCATCAAAATTCCAATGGCATCTCTAAAGAATCCTAACAATCTTAAAATTTATATGGAACCATAAAATACCCCTAATAGCCAAAACAATCCTGACAAAGGAAATAAAGCAGGAGGCAGCACGCTTTTTGATTTTAAGCTATTCTATCAAGCTATACTCATCCAAACCGGATGGTACTGGCATAAAAACAGACACACAAACCAGTGGAACAGAATCAACAGTCCAGAAGTAAACCCATGCATACACAGTTAACTAATATTTGATAAGGGAGCCAAGAATACCCAATGGAAGAAAGACAGTCTCGTCAATAAGTGGTGCTGAGCAAACTGGATAGTCACATGTAAAAAAATGAAACTAGACCCCTACCTCACATGACTCACAAAAATTAATTTGAAATATGTTAAAGACCTAAATATAAGACTGAAAACCATAAATCTCCTTGAAGAAAACATAAGAAAAAAGCATCTTGACACAGGTAAGAAAAAAGCATCTTGATAGGAGTCTTGGTAATGAGATTTTTTGGTTATCACAACTAAAATGAGAGCAACCAAATGAAAAATATAAAAGTGAGACATTAAACTAAAAAGCTTGTGCACAGCAAAATAAATGATCAACAAAATGAAAAGACAATCTACAGAATGGGAAAATATTTGCAAACCATATATATGATAAGGAGTTAAAATCCAAAATATATAAAGAACTCCTACAACTCAATAGCAAAAAACCAAACAATCCAATTGAAAAATGGGCAAAAGTCCTTAATAGACATTTTTCTAAAGAAGATATATGAATGGCGAATAGGTACATGAAAAGATGCTTAACATCACTAATCATTAGGGAAATGCAGATCAAAATCAAAATGATGTATCACCTCATACATGTCAGAAGGGCTAACATTAAACAGACCAGAAATAGCAAAAGCTAATGAGGATTTGGAGAGAAGAAAGCCCTCATGCACTGTTGGTGAGATTGTAAATTTGTGCATCCACTCTCGAAAACAGCATGGAGTTTCCTCCAAAAATTAAAAATAGAACTATAGTATAATCCAGCAATTCCACTTCCAGGAATATATCCGAAGAAAACAAAAACACTACGATAAAGAGATACCTGTATTCTCATGTTGATAGCAGCATTATTTATAATAGCCAAGACATGGAAATAACCTAGTGTCATTTGGTGGATGAATGGATAAAGAAAATTTGGGGTGTGTATGTGCGTTTTTGTGTGTGTATACACACGCACAAGAGAATATAGTTCAGCCTTAAATAAGAGGAAAGCCTGCCATTTGTGATAATATAAATGGAACTTGAGGGCATTATGATAAGTGAAATAAGTCAAAGACAAATATTCTATGATCTCACTTATATATTGAATAAAAACAAACCAACAAAAAATCCAACCTCTTCATAGAAAAGGGGAGATCAGATCTGTGGTTACCAGAGGCAGGGAAAGTTGAATGAAGGACATCAAAATTTCCAGTTATAAGATAAATAAGCACCAGGGATGTAATCTACAAAGTGAAGGATACAGTTAACACTGCTGTAGGTCATATATGGAAGTTAAGAGTAAATCCTAAGAGTTTGCATCACAAGGAAGAAGAAATACATATTTTATCTGTATCAGGTGATGGATATTAACTGAACTTACAGCAATAATTATTTCATGATTTATGCAGCTGAAATCATACTGTACACCTTGAATGTATATAGTGCTATATTTTAATTATATCCCAAAACAACTGGAAAAAAAAAAAGATATAACAAGTGTTGGTGAGGATATGCAGAAAAGGGAAATCTTGTGCACTTTTGGTGGGAATATAAATTGGTGCAGCCATCATGGAAAACAGTATGGAGTTTTGACAAAAAAAATAAAAATAAAAATAGAACTACCATATTATCCAGCGATTCTACTCCTGGATATTTATCCAAAGGAAATGAAAAGACTAACTTAAAAAGGTATATACACCTCATGTCCACTGCAGCATTATTTACAATAGCCAAGACATAAAAACAATCTAAGTGTCCACTGACAGATGAATGGGTAAAGAAAATGTGGAATGTATACACAATGAAATATTACTCAGCCACAAAAAAAGAGATTGTGCCATTTGCAACATGGGTGGACACTGAGGGCAGTATGCTAAGTCAGTCAGATCTCAAAAGATAAATACTGTATGGTATCACTTATGTGTGGAATCTAAAAACAGAAACAACACACCCCCAAAACCAAACTCAATAGAAAATGTATTGGTGGTTGCCAGAGCTCAGGGGTGGGGGTTGGATGAAATAGGTGAAGGGGGTCAGAAGTTACAACTTACAGTTATAAAACAAGTAAGACATGGGGATGCAGTGTATAGCATGGTGACTATAGTTAATACTGTATGGTACATGAGAAAGTTGCTAAGAGAGTAGATCTTAAAACATGGCATCACAAGAAAAAGTTTTTTAACTATATGTGGTGATGGATGTTAAGTAGACTACCATGGTGATCATTTCACAATATATAAAACTGTTGGAACTAATATAAGGTATGAATTACATCTCAATTTAAAAAATATTGAAGGTAGCTTCGTGTCAAGGGAAGGTAGTAGTAAAGGGTTGAGGGTACCTAGTTATGGAAAAAGGACAGAACGCAGAATGATGGGGGAGAATTATGCAATGAGCACTTCCAAGTCAGAGCAGGGGTCTCTCTAAGCCAACAAGAACAACATGGGGTGAACCAGTGTAGTGTTCCAGAGCTTCTGGTCCTCACCTGTGTTTATGATGATGAATTTGGGGTTGCTACATGAACCAGCCAGACTTCCAGATTATGCAATCTACCCATTTACCGATTTTGTCGTAACTAATTGCTACAGAACTGTGGGTTGTAGCAGAATGAAAAGAACTTGATACTTGGCTTACTTGTAATCTTTAAGAAACTGTTAGGGGCTGAATTGTGCCCCCCTCCAATTTTAACTGTTGAAATCCTAACCCCTGTACCTCAAAATGAGACTGTAATTGGAAATGTCTTAAAAGAGGCAATGAAAATAAGGCCATTAGGACAAGTCCTCATCCAGTATGACTGGTGCCCTTATAAGAAGAGATTAGGACACAAAGGGAAGACCGTGTGAAGACACAGGGAGAAGCCAGCCATCTGCAAGCCAAGGAGAGAGACCTTAGAGGAAACCAATCCTGCCAACGTCTTGACGTCAGCACTTCCAGCCTTCAGAACTTCTAGAGAATCAGGAGAAAATACATTTCTATTGGTTAAGCCCCCCAGTCTGTGGCACTTTGTCATGACAGCCCTAGCAAACGAACACAGAAACTAATTGTCACTGTATATGAAACAGCATGTTGTAAACCAGCAGAGGCAAAGTCAAGGGCCTGCAGGGGGCAGGAAGGCAGCAGAGGTGAGCTGGGTGGAGAGACCACCCTGGAGAAGCCATAACCCACCCATGGGAGACAGGTGCTCTCAGCTTCAGCTCACTGCTGTCATGTGGGATTGCAGGCTTTCGTGTGGCCAGACCATCCAATTTTTCAAGAAAATCCACATGCCTGGGGTGTTGTATACAACTGCCCAATTCCTAAAACCCTGACTAAAGAAAATATGACAAAGGGTTGGGATCTGGCCTCTGGGCTTCCAGGTGTGACCCTACTGGAATGTAACAGATTATACAAATCTATCTGTCGATTCCCCCGAGAGCTTCAAAATGAGAAGTTGTAGGATGGTTAGGTGTGGTGCAGCCCTAAGGTGTAGGACTGTACCAACTCTACTCCAGATCTGGTTCTTGTAGAAATTGCAAGGGATGCTACATAATGTGTAGATACTGAGATCAGTTCAATTCAATTGTCACTAAGATGACCTATTATTTTATTTTCCAGTGGTTGGGCTGTTTCATCCATGCTTTCCACCAAATAACATAAAGATGAGTTTCCTTCTGCCTTTGCAGAGTTGGTACACCCAGGACAGATTCCAACACTTTGCAGAACATTAGGACCTAGGGCAACAGCCTAAAACGGTCCCTCTTGCTTTATTCCTTATCACTGCTTCATTTAACATGAAAACAAGGGGTAGAAAAAATTCCAGTGTTTCTAACCAACAGAGCTAATGAGGTTCTTAAGTCTCTTCTATAACATAAAAACTGAAATAGTTTTGAAGCTTAACCAACAGGGCTTGTCATGGAAAGAACACTTATGGAGCAAAACTTAATACCACATTTTTAGATTTGTGTAATGGTTTGTTGGCAAGCTGGGTTTTTCCCCCTGCCACGTTGCCTATGCTAAATGCCTTAAAAGGGTGTAGGCAAGTATTCTTGTCAGCGGGGGCTTGGCAACTCATGTCTCCTTCCTGGACCCCTCAAGACAGTGAGACAGCCAGCCACCCAGGCGATGTTTTATGAATCTGATGCTATGAAAAAGCAGGCAGTAAATTAGGGGATGGAGTCTCTCTGTCTCCTTTAGAATATGCCACTTTGGGTGTGTGACCTAGGTGTGGCCAGCAGGAGTTCCTGAGACAAGATGATGAAGTGGAGGTCTCTGGATAAGATTTTATTATTTTTTCAGCTGACTTCGCCCCAGTGGATATATAGAAGGGTGGGGGTGGGGGTGGGGGGGGAAGTGATTCCATTGCCTAGTAGTAAAAATATACTTTCCCCCTGCTTCTTGGTAGGAAACTAAGGAATGGTAGACAAACATTTCCATGAAGTAATAATTGCCTTTTGCATAAGCGTTTATTAGTTAAAAAAAAAAGCAGTCTATGCCAAGTCCAAGTGAAAATGTGCATGGAATCATGGTGGAAAATATATATTCAGCATGAGATCAGAGAGACAACTAGATGTTTCTGAGTTTCCACTGTTGCTACAGAAAGAGCAAATCCAGTGAATTATAGACATATGTATACCGTGTATCAGACGGACAGATAAAACTCCATTCAATGAGGGCCTAGTTCTAGATAAGCCTAGGCACTTCACACATATTAACTAATTTAGTCTTCACTTTTCATAGAAGGTCCTATTATCTCCTTTCTACATATGAAAAACGGAGGCTCAAAATGGTTAATTACTTGCCTAAAGGCGCTCAGATATTAAGAAGTGGCAGGGGGGCACCTGGGTGGCTCAGATGGTTAAGCGTCTGCCTTCGGCTCAGGTCATGATCCCAGGGTCCTGGGATCGAGCCCCACATCGGGCTCCCTGCTCAGCGGGGAGTCTGCTTCTCCCTCTGCCTCTGCCTCTCCCCACTGCTCCTACTCTCTCTCTTTCTCTGTATCTCTCTGTCTCAAATGAATAAATAAAAAATCCTAAAAAAAAAAAAAAAAAAAAAGTGGCAGGAAGATTCAAACCCTATCCTCACAGGCACTGAGTTTCAAGGTCCTTCTATTTTGATGGCTGAGATATTGATAAAATGAAGCTCATCTTCACAATTGTATAATATTACACACACAGAGTGTGTGCGCATGAGCACGCACTGCTATCTGCCAGGAAGCTCAGGCAAATCAAGTAAGAAGCCTGTTTATGCAAGCGGAGTAAGTCCGAGAAAGACAAAAACGCTACGATCTCACACGTGTAATCTTTAAAACAAAACAAAACAAAAACAAGACACAATCTAGCTCACACATACAAACAACAGATTGGTGGTTCCCAGAGGCAGGAGGGGGGTGGGTGTGTGGGTGGAATTGCCTGAAGATCGTCAAGAGGCACAAACTTCCAGCTATAAAATAAGTCATAGGGATGTAATATATAACCTAGTGACCATAATTCTGTATCGCGTCTTTCAAAGTTGCTAAGACTACATCTTAAAAAGTGCATCGCTGGAAATAAATTTTTTTTTAAAGATTTATTTGAGAGAGACAGAGCACAAGCGTGGGTGGGGGAGCCGCAGAGGGAGAGGGAGAGAGCGCGGGCGCGACAATCTCCAAAAGACTCCCCACTGAGTGAGGAGCCCGATGTGCGGCTCCATCTCAGGACCCTGAGATCATGACCTGAGCCGACATGGAGAGCCCGAGGCTTCAATGACTGGTCAACCCAGGAGCTGCAGGAAAAAAATGTTTAACTGTACGTGGTGACAGATGTTAGTAACACCTGTTATAGGGATCATTACACAATATATAAATCTTGAATCATTAGGTTGTACCCTGGAAACTAATATAATGTTATATG
The DNA here is from genome assembly GCF_002201575.2 of Neomonachus schauinslandi. Classification (NCBI taxonomy): domain Eukaryota; kingdom Metazoa; phylum Chordata; class Mammalia; order Carnivora; family Phocidae; genus Neomonachus; species Neomonachus schauinslandi. The sequence continues at coordinate 19,796,912 of NC_058409.1, forward strand.
CCCCTTAGATCTTAAAAAAAAATTAAAAAGCATGTTCAGTTACATTGTTCTAATAGTTTTAGCAAATTTTTATGTACTGCTTTTTGAGCATCGTATTTTATCACAATAAAGTGATTTTTAAATTTAAAAAAGAAAACAAAAAACTAGAGTTTTGCTCCGGAGGAGGTCAAAGTAGAGATAAATGCATAAGCAAGTGACAGCAAGACTCCTGTGAACAGTGCTGCTGTCCCAGCAGATGGTGTGGGATCATGGGCAGGAGCCATTACGATATTGGGGATGCTTCCTGGAGGAGAGGGCATTCGCAGGACGTGAAGGATGGCCAGTGGTATGCCATGTTCTGCACAGAGGGCAAAGCATGTGTGAGCACAGCAAGAGGAGCTGGGGAAAGGGAAAAAGCAGCTCAAGAAGTGACCTGGGGTCATGTCATTTTATTGTACTTTTCCCTAAGATCACCAGATAATAAATTTTCTAAACCAACCAACCAACCAACCAACGAGGAGCCGTGTAAAAGACAAATGAGAAGGGGAGAGGGCACCCAACTTGGAAGACATAAGAAAGTCACAATGCAAAATGACCAAGGCCTGAATTGAAGTGCAGTGTCCAAGACAGATGAATGGAAGAGGTTCTGTAATTTAGGGGATGAGGCTGGCTCGGAAGGAGGGTACGCTCTGCCCTGGGGGACAGGTGGGTACCAGCAGTGAAGATTGTCCTCCAGGCCTAAGCGCCATTTTGATGGGAAGGAAGACTGGACAGTGGATGCCTATGTAGGAGACTTAGGTAAATGGTCTCTGGTCTCCTGCTGGCTTGGGGGGGATTTCAGCTCACAGGAGGTCCATGTTCTGTTCTGGCAAGGGATTGTGCCATGTGTGAGTTCTGCCCCCTTATTCACCATTCTCAGAACCAAGAGGAACTGCGTGATTTTTGGAGCTTATCTGAATTTTCTGAGACAACATGGAAAACCTGTTTCCAGCTAGGAAGTTTCCCAGAGATACCTGGCAGAATAGTGTCTTCATCTCTGGAAGAAATCTGAACCCTCCAAGATATTTCAGACCCTTATCTTGTAAACCCAAGGACGCCTGCTGGGATTTACTTTCTGAATTACAAAGGCACTCCAAAGCACCTTCTTGACTTCTGGCTCCTTCATTTTCCCGTCCCTCCCTGTAAATCTGGGGTAGGATAAATTAGGAAGAGTGGATCGCTTGAAGCTTAAAAATGAGAGGCTGCATGGCTGGAGATTACTCCCTGCCACGAGAGGGCACCAGTTGCATGTAGAATGTCTAGGTATTAACGTGCCTAACATTCTTGAAACACAGCAAAAGGTCACATGAAAAAGACTCCCAAGGAGGTACTTTCCCACTACCCCACCCTTATTTGCTTCGTTCCTGCTACTGAGTTTATAGTGTTTTCAGATTTTTCTTTTAATTCAGAAATCCAGTAAGCTGGAGATAAACAGAAGAGAGGTTTTTCACAGACTCACATCACTACATCACGCTACCACGCATCTGCCTCTTATGTGCTAGATGATCTGGGAAACCTATCAACTTTGCACAGGGTTCTAGTTCAGATTCTGCAACACAATAGTTGGTGTGGGCAGAATGCCTCTCCTGGATAGCAAAATTGCAAAATAAGGCGCCTGGGTGGCTCAGTTGGTTAAATGTCTACCTTCGGCCCAGGTCATGATCCTGGAGTCTCAGGATCGAGTCCCGCATTGGGCTCCCTGCGAGGCAGGGAGTCTGCTTCTCCCTCTGACCCTCCCCCTCTCATGCTCTCTCCGTCTCAAATAAATACATAAAATCTTAAAACAAAAAACAAAAAAACCTGCAAAATAAAATTCCCCACTCTCTACAGGTGTCTCTATGTAACCAGGCTATTGGGTTCTTCTACTGAAATTTAGCAAAGCTGCTCAGACATTTGCTGTATGGAACCTTGTGAGGAGGGATGGCACAGAAATACAGGGTCATAAAGAACCTGCTAACGGTCCAGATTCCTTCCCCTCGCTTTGCCTCCGGGGGCTGACCCTTGTGCCGAGACCTTGTTTGAGTTTATCCAAGCAAAATAAGCTCATCGTTTTACCTGTGATGTTTTCCCCAACCCAGAGCCTTGTGTTTTGGAGAAAACAGAAAGGGAGGGAGTATTCACTACGAACTATTTGCTTCTGTTGAGGACTGACAGGTACTCTGTACCGAATGGAAGGGCAGGGACCTGGCCTACCCTGGCAGCCCCCGTGTCACGTCAGCTGTAGGAGGCCCCCCCCCCCCGGGAGAGAGGACAACATGGGCTGTGGGAGCAGGTGCGTTAGGGGTTTGTGAGTGCCGTCGGGCGGCATCTTCAATCACAGAGCGCCTTGTGTAGACTCTAAAAATGGAAATCCAACCCCTGGCTTCTATGTGACGCTTGATGGATGGGCTAAGTGAACCCAGGAGAAAGGAATTAGGCCAAATAGAAGGTAAAGGGCGGGGGGCGGGGGGGGCTCGGAAGTCTGAGGTTTTCCTGCCCTTCGAATCCGCACATCTCCAGGACTGGGGCAAATACATTCAAGGGGCCTCGTGGGATCAGGCAGGGGTGGCAGGAGGACAGGGTGACCTCACAGACAGAGAAACCACGCAGGGCCTGGTGCTGGGCTCGGTTTTTTTTTTTTTTTTTTTTTAAGATTTATTTATTTATTTGAGAGAGAGAGAGAATGAGAGACAGAGAGCATGAGAGGGAGGAAGGTCAGAGGGAGAAGCAGACCCCCTGCCGAGCAGGGAGCCCGATGCGGGACTCGATCCCGGGACTCCAGGATCATGACCTGAGCCGAAGGCAGTCACTTAACCGACTGAGCCACCCAGGCGCCCCTGGGCTCGGTTTTATATCCGACTCAACACCCTTAAGAAGAGAAAGTAGGATTCCTGTTTTATAGAGAAACAAATGAGGCTACGTGGATTTTCAAAACTTGTCCAAGGTCTTCCTGCTCATTAGGAAAGATAAGAGGATAAGCACTGACAGTCACCACGGACCAGGTGCATCCCCTGTACCAAGCACCGGACTCCTCTCTGAGGTTCACGACACCGCACCGAAGAGATCGTCCTACACATTTTGTAGATGAGAAAGCCGAGGCTGCCGGAGGTTAAACCACTCACCCAAGTGCACCCCCACCACCATCTCTTCCTAGCTCTTTCCTCTCTGCTGCCACCCTCAGGCATGTTTCCAGCTCTGCTGGCTCTTTCTACAATTAAAAAAAAAACCCCAAACCCCAAACATCCTGATAAACGAACTCACACGCACATCCAGGAACAACTGTTCAAGCCGACCCGTGACCAGAATGTCCCAGGGGTCCTGCACGAAGGGCCCTGGGGCCAAACACACGTACGAAATGTAACACACTTTCTCCTCCTCCTAGAGATTCCCAGCCTTACCACGTGAAGTCCTGGGACCAGAAGAAACTTTCCGGATTTAAGGACAGTGCCTTCTACTTGCAACCCCATCTCTGCCGCAGTTACGGGACCCGGCGAGCCCGGCCCGTCCGGGAGATGACATCGTGCACGGAAAAGCGGGTCCGAACTGGTTCTCCATAAAGCGTGCGGGTGATTGCTACCATTGGCTCCACCTGTTTTAAAACGCGGCTTCTCGAGCACACGGGTGATGCACTGAGAGCTGTGGTCAAGGTTGTGGGCCCTCCTTCCAGAGCCCCTTCGCCCAAGCCAAAGTGCGGTTGGGGAAAAGATAGGGATTTTCAGACAGGGATAGAGGCCGTGTGCTAGGGTCAGTGTTGTCCTGATAAGATGAGGATAGAGGAGTCTCTCCCTCTTAATGTTTGTGAAGATCAAGGGAGGAAACAGCTCAACAGGTGTGAGTTATTATTAGAAGCTCGAGGGAGAGCACCTGCCCAACACGAGGGTCTGAAGCAGCCGAGGAGAGAACTAACTTCAGGAGTAAGACTTTCTTCCCTTCAAAACTTTATTTGGATGAACTCGTATTTGAAGGTTAATCTCATTTCCTTCATGGGATAAAGTATGATGAAGCAGTAAAGGAAGGAAGTGACTATTAGGAAGAATGAATGAAATTTCTGGAAAAATTGCAGACAGCTCCCTCTCCTTTGGAGTAGCAAGTCTGTGAAGCGACATCAGATCCTGTCCTTTGAAAGGCCACAGGCTGCCTGGGAAGGTGTGCAGGGGACACGGGCCAAGTGAGGGCAGGGGTGTCAAGGTGAAAATGGGTGCATATAAGGGACACCGTTAATTTATCAAGATTCCACATAATCCTTTAAATAAATTCAACCTGTTTCCGTTCAAGTAAATGTCCTACTCCATAAATGTTTAATCTGAAGGAATAATAGATATTTCTCTGGAAAAATACTGAGTAATTCCTCTTCTTGGCTTCCTCGGACCAGGTTCCCTTCCTCCACTCCTGCTCCCTGGAAGATGGAGCAGGAAGGTTAGCAGATGTGGAGCTAGGGGAGCTGAGCTGGACTGAGTGTGAGGGCAAGGAGGTGGCAGGGGACGAATAAGACAGGGAAGGTCAGAGAACGGCATTCAGAAGGGCAGAGAAGCTGCTTTTCTCAAGATGCTTAAGCTACCCCTTATTCCCAGAGACTAGTCAAGTCCTGTAAGGGGAAAGAGAGAGGGAACAAGCCACCAATAAAACTTAGCATACGAATTACAGAATGAAAAGAAAGAACATGTATGTGTGTGTGCGTGTGTGTGTGCATTTTTGTATCAAAACCAGAAAATGTACTCTGAAAATTATACAGGTACGGCAGCTTTTTAGATATGGTCGGGCACATTAGTCATTCAGAGGACTCTGACTTCTTAAAACATTGCACTTGATACAGTGCCTTTGTTACTTAAAAAAATAAATTTCTTTTAAAAGTGAGTTCACTGGAAGCACGACAGATTTTTTCAGATGAAGTCAAGGGAAGGAATCCTTATAGTCGTTGAATAATACATGGAAAACTCTTGTCTCAAAGCAGGTGCTCAATGAATGTTAGTATATTTCTGTTTCCCTTTCTTCCCTAAAAAAAGGATGGAAAAAAAAGGGCAGGTAGGTGGGAGAAGTAGAAGAAGAAAGAATGAAGCAAGGAAGCTAAAGAAAGAAAGGAAGGTAATTTTCCTCCCAAAGGCTATGGCAGCTGAGACACGGAGGAAGTTTGTGCATTTAAGTATCGAAACATTTCTGCAGTATGTCCTGGGAGTAAAATCCCATACTATCAGGAGCCTTTTTTTTTTTCTTAATTAGACTTTACAGCCAATTCACTATATAACACCAGTTGTCCATCTTAAATCAGATTAGATGTTTCTTCCTCTGCTTGTTTCTTTTCTCTGAGTAATTGTTTTAAGGGACAAAACTGTCCCTTAAAAAACTGTTCCTTTAAAAACTAACCTTTGATATTGGGCTGCAATCATCTTGTTGACCTTGGTTGGACCATATGATTCTCTTGAAAGTCCAGAGGCGTGAATAGATCTTTGTGTGCTCAGCCCTCATGCAAGCCAAGCCTGCATGGGTTTTGTTTGGGCATGCTCAAGAGCACACCATAGACAAGAGGGTTTTGATTTACAGATACACACAAGGAGATGTGATTTCCTTTCCAGGAAAAGGGCAGGATGGGCCAATGCGCTTTAATTTACTCACATGGGGCTCTTTTAGAAGCCTGTATTGTAGTTGGGGCTTGTTCAAAGTGGGTCCTTTGGCAGGAAACATTCCTCCCAAATGCTTACTGGTAGACAGGAAATCTGGAAAACCCTCAAGACAAGGAGGTGGGAGGGGAAGACATGGATACAAGAATTTTTGAGGCCGGAACGTAAACATCTCACTGTAAAGAGTTCATAAATTTCACATGCCTCCAAATTTTATTTGGATCTGGTTTTCTTTGTTTTAGTGATTTCCTGTTTTTCAGGCGGGGGTGGTCCTTTTGCCTGGAAACACTGCTATATTTTTCCTCACATGTGGTTTTCTGAGGGATAAGATTTCTCTAATAAATGAGGTAGATTTGCTCCGATCGGCTGGGTGTCAATTTTCTGCTTGTGGACATGGTTCCTTTTCATCACCTAAGCAGAAGCCATAACTTAACCAACCTCAGAGCTCAACAACCTTGAACAATGACTTGTTGGTTCCGCGAACGCTAACTTCAGCAAAAAGATAAACAGGTAGAGCTTTTTAAAAGCATCGGGATTCCCCTCACACATTCCTGTGCACAGAGAAAAACAGTTGCATTGGCTGCACATTGAGCCCCAAAGCCCAGGGAAACGTCTGTGTTGCTCATAGGGGGCGGTGTTAAGGAAAAGCATCCTTTGCAGCTTTTCCAGCCCCTATTCTATACATTTGTGCTTTGTTCTGACAGGCCAGAGAGACAAAGGACACCTCCATCCTTTGTTTGGTTGGCTTTTCCTTAGTAGAGCTTCCTGCTCCCAATTTGGATCCTATACTCCATTAAGACTGTTCCTGTGACCGGAAGGTGATAAAAGAAACACATGTGAAATAGTAAAAACAAGTGTCCAGGAAGGATCTTGCCAGCAGGTTCAAACAAATGAAAAAGCCAGGCCTCCCGTTTCTCTCTCGGGATCTGGAACAGCTGAGGGAGGAGAATCAGCGAGGCTCCCAGCAGCTCTCTCAGGCACAGGGAGCCTGGACGCGCCACTGTCCATGTCACCAGCTGGACCCGGGGGGTAGGGGGGGCGAAACATGTCCAGGGCAGCTGCTCTGTCAATGGTTTGGACAGCCCTTGCCTCCCTTTGTCCCACGTCATATGTCCCCTGCTCCTCCCTTTCTTACACTATTTCTCCGCCTCTTCTTTTTTTTACTCTCTGCTCAAAACTCTGGACTCCTCTCACCTTCCATCCACCTAGCAAAGAGCCCCAAGTCCCAACTCTTTAGTGGGTCTCCTTCTGTATAGCATCGCTAGGGTAACGACGGCTCTCGGTTACGGAGGCTGATCACGTGCTTTCCATCTCCCTTAGGTGGTCCAGCAAACTTTGAGCCGGTGTACTAATCTGCATAGACTAACTGTTGCAATATGCCGTCCCAGATTTGCCGCCAGCGTTTCTCGCTCTCGTGCCGAGTCTGCAGCCCGTGTTCCTGGTTGTGCGGCTCTCCTGGGTACTGTACTTCAAGCAGTGAGCATGCGCTTCATTGTGCCTCAACCATCCCGAAGTCTTCTGCACAGAAGGGAGGGAGTACAGGAAAGATCACAGGGAGGTTTTAGGGGCCAGGTCTCTGGGTGCCCATATCCATATCCCACCACTTCCCCCCACATTCTTTTGCCCCCAATATCACCTATGGTTCCCCTCCAGCTGCAGGACAACCAGGAAATGGGGGGTGAAGACAAAACTTCACCGTGGGTATGGCATGGTCTCCACAAGGAGATAATGTTTCCTCCAGGTATGGGAATTGAGGCTCAAAGATTCAGAGTCATCAGCTAAATACATCATAGAACCCAGATTCCCACCCTGTGAATACAACCCCAGAACTCCTTTCTTTACCTTGTGTTCTGCTTTCTTGGTCTTCCAGTAAAGTTATTCTCCATTTTATGCCAACACTTGACCTTTTACAAATTTTTACTCCCTTCCTTATCACACTGTGCTGAACCTGTGGCCCCGGTCTGTGAGTGTCCCAGGGAGAAGGAATGCTTTTTTTCATATCTGCATCATCAGCAGATTGCATGATGCCTGGCACACAGAGGGGGTCAATGAAAGTTTGATGAATGAAGAATAGCTACGGTTTGTGTGGGGGCTCATGGAAGGAGAACTGAGGCACTTTGTAGTGATTGGATTATTCACCATACAACTTTTCTAGATTACAGTCAGGGAGTCTGGATTATTGCAACAATCATCCCCATGTCGCTATTTTCAATCCAGCCATAAGACTGATCATTTAAAAACATAAGTCAGAGTATATCTCTCTTCTGCCCAAATCCCTCCAATGATACACCTGTACCCAGATCATGGTTTCTTTCTTTCTTTTTTTTTTTTAAGATTATTTATTTGAGACAGAGGGAGAGAGAGAGAGAGCATGAGCAGCAGGGGGAAGGGCAGAGGGAGAGGGAGGAGAAGGAGACTCCCCGATGAGCAGGGAGCCTGACCCGGCGCTTGATCCCAGGACCCTGAGATCATGACCTGAGCCGAAGGCAGATGCCTAGCCAACTAAGCCACCTAGGTGCCCCAGATCTTGGTTTCTTAATACCATGCTCCGATTAGAGGAACCAGGGTTGCTAAGAGCAATGGCTGATTCTAGGGCTGTACAGAGAAAATTCAAGATGAGCCTGGAGTACCAAGAAATCTTGTAGGACCAAGGAAATACTACTACAACCTTGTAGTACCAAGACATGTGAATATGCTAAAAACAAAATAAGAAATGGGGGTGTGTCAAATGGACACAGGAACTAATCTGAAAGAGTTCCCAATGTCCAAAGCCAAAACAATTGGAGAAACCAAGAAATTATGATAGTCTTGGATTACAATCCAAAGAACAAAACAATTATACATGAGCCTATCCTGATATAAATAAATGAATAAATAGGGGAGAGAGGATAAATCTTCCTTAGAGAAGAATTCCAAACATCAAACGTAGCAGGAATGAAGCAAACAGAAAATGACCGTTCGAACACTACTTGTTAGGGTCAAGACCCACTGATAGATGCTAATACTAACGGGCAAAACTTTAAGAGGCATTCCATAGCTTCGAAGTATCTTGCAAAAGTGTGGAATACTCATTAATTACTGTGGCAGTTTTAACATCTATTCACAACTTCTTTGATAATTCTTAGTCTAGGAGGTGGGACTTAATTCACTCCATTCCAGTGTGGGCTACACCTAGGATCCACTTCCATTGAATAGACTATAGGAAGGGGAAAGAGTTTACTTTATGGTAGAGAATCCTGGCAGACAACACTTTAATCAAGGGATCAAATTTAACACCACCGGTAGTTAACCACGGTGATATCATGTGCCCCATGATATGTGAAAAGAAGGACACTCACCTCTGTGGAATCTTCCCCCAAATCCATAACCCCAACCCCTAATCATGAGAAAATGCCAGGCCAACCTAAATCAAGGGACATTTCCCAAATACCTGACCAGTACTCTTCAAACACATAAAGTCATGAAATGCAAGGGAAGGATGATAAGCTGTCTTAGATCAGAGGAGACAAAGGGGACATGACGAAGTCCAGCATGGGATCCTGAGTTGGATCCTGACAGGAAGAGGACATGAGCGCAAAAAATAGTGAAATATGAGTAAGGTCTGTAGCTTAGTTAATAGCTTTGTACCAACATTAATTAGTTTGGATAAATGCCAGGGTATGTAAGATGTTGATATGATGGGAAACTGGGTGAAAAGTAGATGGGGTCTTTTTGGACTACTATTGCAATATTTCCAGAAATCCAAAATTATTTAAAAATAAAATATTTCTAAAGATACTGAAGGAAAAAACCCCACGTCTCCATTTTACACTGAGTCAAACCCAAGTTCTTTTCCCTAGCCTGCAAAGTGGGATGTGATGCTCCCTGGTTCCGTCTCTGTGCATCTTCTCTCATTCCCTCCGTGCCCTCCTGCAGCTTTGGCCCTGCACCTGTCCGTCTGTCCCTCCACCCTCCTAGCACTCTCTCACCTCGGGGACTTGACACTAATTGTTCTCTTTGCAGGAACGCTTTCCCAGAACACACCTTCACGGTCAGTTCCCTTATCTTTCAGAGATTTTTACTCAGCTGTCCCCTCATCAGGAGACCTTCTCGGATCAAGCCTTATAGAAGAACACACAGGTCCTGCATACCCGGTTCCCGCTCCCGCGTTGCCTTTCTCTATTGCCCTTAATATCACCTGTCGTTCAATATATTTTGTTTTCCTTAGCTATCCCCCTCACGGGAGGCAGAAGAATGGCCCCCAAAGATGTCCGTGTTCTAACCCCTAACACCTATGAATGCGTTAGGCTAACATGGCAAAGGGGAGTTAAGATTGTAGACAGATTTAAGATTGCTAATCATCTGCCCTTGAGATGGGGAGATGATCCTGGATTAGCTGGGTGGAAGAAGGAGGCAGCAAATAAGTGGGGAGTGATTCGATGTGGCTTCATCCCCGTTTGCTGTTTGGGAAATTAAAAGGAGCCATGAGCCAAGGACTGTGGGCAGCTTCTAGAAGTTGGAAAAGATGAGGAAACTCGGGCGCCTGGGTGGCTCAGTCGGTTAAGCGACTGCCTTCGGCTCAGGTCATGATCCCGGAGTCCCGGGATCGAGTCCCGCATCGGGCTCCCTGCTCGGTGGGGAGCCTGCTTCTCCCTCTGACCCTCCCCCCTCTCATGTACTCTCTCTCTCTCTCTCATTCTTGCTCTCTCAAATAAATAAATCTTTAAAAAAAAAAAAAAAGATGAGGAAACTCTTTCCTACGGCCTTCAGAAACAATGCAGCCCGGCTGACATCTTGTTTTTAGTCCAGGGAGACCCACATCAGACTTCTGCGTACAGAACTGTAAGGTACAAAATTTGTATTGTTTTAGGCTACTAAGTGTATGGCAATTAGTTACACCAACATAGACAACTGACTCAGCACGTGAACAAAATCAGTGACCCATCCCTGATGTCCAAATGGGATCTTGGGTCTGATGAGTGCTGTCACTTGGCCAGTGTGGGAACTGATGTACAAGGTGCAGATGGTATTTACCCATCAATCCTCCAGAGATGGTCTGCAAGTCAGTGAGCCTCCACAGAAACAGGGAATGTCTGAGGGTGTGTGCACGTGAGGATGGGTGACGTGGTGATGTCCACTGTGGGGTTTCTGCCATACACTCAGAGACCTCACAGGCACAGTCCCCAGCTGTGGGGTAAACGCCGTAAGTAAGTCCTTTACCATTTCTTGTGTTCAAGATGCAGAGTCTCTAGTGGACTTGGAAAACACTTCCAGACCCTTGCCTGAGGGCCCTGACTGCCCTGTCTGCTTTAGACAAGAGAGAAATGGTGGCCACAGCATCTTGGAGCTTCCTGTTTAGGGCTGACTCTGAGGCGTTAAAGAAACCTGACAAGAAAAAGCTGATTTACGAGGGCATGGCAAATGGTTCTGCTGATTTTATGCAGAGTCCTTCTCAACTAGAGTCAGACCTTTGAGGGGTTATAGATTGATGGGTGAATTTGCGTGTTTTTATCATGTAGAATAACAGAAGAGCCAGAAGCAATAAAACCAAAATACAAGAGAGCTTTATAAGTAAACTAGAAATAATAGATACTTGAAAGATAATGTCCCCAAGCACTTTAGAAATGACGAAAGTGCTTAGACATTTTTTAGATGAATGACTGAATTCATTTCAGAATAGGATTTCGTCACTAAATTTCTTTTCTGAGTCAGTCAGCAGAAGTTTTAACTACAGAGAAAACACAAATCCAACACCCAGAGCATCCACCATGAAGTGTTCCTTGATGTACTTAATGTAGCTATAATCAAGTCATCTCAGTAGAAAATTTTGGTTTGCACACGACAAGAAAACCCGCCTCAATTCGGCTTAAACAGTAACAGGAATTTATGGGCTTATATAAGCAAGAGTCCCGAGGTAGGGCAGGCTTTGGCAGAGTTGACCCAAAAGTTTACAACGTCAATGGGACCATGCATTCGTTTCCTGCTCTTCTTTCCAAAATTTATTGGCCTTTTCCTTGGACTGGCTTCTCTGACTTCTACTGGCTCCCAGAGGGGTCAGGTTCCTTCTCCACATTTGGTGGATAGAGACCCCCTGGCTGGGAAATTCTGGGTTGTTAATAACAGAGCAGAGGTCACCAAACAAGGCCCGTGGGTGAAATCCAGCCAGCTATCTGATTTCGTAAATAAAATTTTCCCCGAAGATCGTCATGCCCATTCGGTTACATATTGCTTATGGCTCCTTTCACGCAGTAATGGCAGAGTCGAGGACTTACCACAGACACCTTATGTCTTGCAAAGCCTAAAATAGTTACTGTCTGGTCGCTGACAGGAGAAGTTTGCTGACCCCCCTGAAGCAGAGTTATAGAAAATAACATTGAGGTCACACCCCGCCCAGAGGCTGTTCTCTTCTCTTCCATTTTCTCTCTTTTTCTCACCAAAGAACAGAAGGAAACTTTTTCTTAGGCAAGTACAGCAAGTGATTTTCAAAAATCATGAGCTCGACTTCCGGATGGTTTAGGATTTACATGGATCCTCCCCATAGCTAGGAGTCACGGCGATAGCTATCGTTGGAGAAATGGAATTCTTGAGGATTAGCACTAATTATCACCAAGAGCATGCACTAGAGGTCAGATTCTGTGTAAGCCCTTTGCATATATTAACTTCCCACAAAATCTCTTGAAGCATGTTCTGTAATGGTACCCACGTTACAGATGAGACACGGAGCACTGCAGAAGTGTCCTCGTCTTACAGAACTGCTGAAGTTGTGAGTGAAAGCCAGGCCGTGGGCCTCCAGAGCCCCCAGTGTTAGGGCTTAGGAAGGGAATGGCTGAACCACATCAGTGCCAGACAGAGTGAGTGCCTTGGAACATGCCCTCTAGAAGTCACTCCATAGGAAAATGGGCCTGTGGTCAACTCCCTTGTAGAAATACCCACATGCGCTAAGCTAACCCCCTCAGGGAGATTGCCAATGCCAGTGTTTTGAAACTTTAAGAAAACGCTACAGTAAAGAAATTTGTTTGTTTAACCCAGTATTTACTGAATTTATTTGACCGCTGCCCATTCTTCGTGGGTAGGTATGATGTCTATAAATATCCCAAAGAACAAACTTCGGCTCCATTTTGTTGTATAATTTAAATGCATCATTTAAATGTTTAGTATTAGGATTGATTCCGTAGCCCATCATGGGAAACTATTGCTTCTTAAGTTACCTTTTTGGGTTGTCTTTTATAATCTTAGTAAAAGAGCCCTTCCAAGGCAATTAAAATAGGAATCTGAAGTAGGTGGATCTCTGGGGGCCAGAGAGAACGATCATGGAATGAGGTGAGCTTCTTTGCCCAAAGGTGCTGTGTAAAGCCCACTTATGGGAGGCCTGAACATCAGGTTCTCTCTCATTGCAATGGCGACATCGTAAGTAGGATTGTTTTAATATACTATAATATACTACAGGGCTAAATCGTGCAGGATGACTGAGTAGGTAATCAGAGACAGAAAAAAACTGCAAATAGTGCAAGTGATTAAAGTCAAAGGAATTTAAAGATGGAAGCTATCAGCACAGCATGGATTATGGCTGACGGGGGAGGGTGCATGGGAGGATGGGACAACCGAGCTGGACCTTCAAGGGTCTAGTGGATGTGGGGGGAGGGGGAGCGGGGGTCTCACACCCAGAGTTGGGGCAGCAATGTGTGTAAGGTGTCGGCCGTGGTTGGTGGGATCTGAGAGGTGAAGTGGCCGGTGTATGGAAGACCTCGAAAATCTTGCAGAGCAGTGTGGATTTAATTCTGCTAATGACATCGTAGGTTTCTGAAGATGGCCAAAATGTGTGTCATCTGACATAGATCTTTCAGGCTACAGCATAAAAATGGATTGGCAGAGAGGAAGCTCAAAGAGGAAGTAGAATTTCCTTATTACAGAAAAAGAAGAGATGGTTAAGGACGATTCATTTTAGTTCCATGCGTCCAAGAGGGCTAACTTCCAAATCACCGAAGTCAAAGTCATTGATTTTATTCTTTGGAAGTGTCCAGACATGGATTCTATAAGCAACTATAATTGACTGACCTGCTGTTGAATCACTATTACAATTAAGAAGATGATTTGCTTGCTTTCTTTTCTCTCTCCTTTATTTATGAGAGAAAGAGAGAGCATGAGTGGGGAGAGAGGTAAATGGAGAGGGAGAAGCAGACTCCCTGCTGAGCAGGGAGCCTGATGCTGGGCTCAACCTCAGGACCCTGACATCATGATCTGAGCCAAAGGCAGACGCTTAACCCACTGAGCCACCCCGGCACCTCTCAGCATTCTTACTTTTTAAATAGGCTTGTGAGTCTTGAGTCATGCAGTTTCTTGAACCCTCCCTGCCCACCTTCTCTGGAATGATGCTTCATTAGTCCCATTAGTCTCTCTTGCTGATTTTTTCCCCCCTCTCACTTAGCTTTTTTTTTTTTCTTTGTCTGCAGACTTTCACAAAGCCCCTTTACCCAACACCAACAAAAGGATTATCCTTTTCCTTTCTCTTTCATGTATGTGTCCTTCTCTCTTTTTCTGTCTCTGACTCTGTTCACCTCACTCCTCCTTTGACCTGAGCTGAAGGCAGTTGCTTAACCGACTGAGCCGTCCAGATGCCCCTGCTTGCTTTCTTTTAAAATAATATATGTGCATATCGAAGGATTTTAACCATGTATATCATTTGTTTATCACAGCATATTTGGGAAATACAGAAAAATCCAGGGAAGAAAATAAATCATCCACAGCCAGAAATGGTTATATGTTTGGGGAATATTTCCTCCAGGAAACAACATGGTGGGGCCTGAATGAGGTGGTGGAAGAGTGAGCAGACATGGTGGGGCTCAGCCATCGCTGTAGTGATGCTTGATGGCAGCCTGAGTCCAAGTGAGGGGAGAGGAGCAGGACGCACGGGCAGGTCACGCGGGTGCTCATCTGTCTTGCTTGTAAGCACGTGTGAGTTAGGGTTAAATGCTCTTGACTTTTAATTCTCAAGAGTAGGTCAACTGTCATCATCTCATTAATGTGACCCTTTGTCATGCCACCTAATCCGTGTCCATCAACCCCTGCTCTAAGGTCCAGCCCAAGTCAAGAGCATGTATCAAAGAAATAGTTCTGTTTTCCAAAAGTCTTGAAACGTAATGTGAGTCCTCAGTGAAGGTGTCTGAAGGGAGGTTGCATCATCTCATGACACATAACAGAACTGCCTAGAAACCTCTTTACCTGGTCGTCTCTGAAAAGCCCCACCTGGCCCAGGAGTGGCTTCTCCAAAGCTCTCCCAGCAAACAGTCTCGACACATCTGCAGGATTTGCTGGCTTTCTCTTCAGTGCTCTCGATGCTCAAGCTTACTTCCTCCTCTCCCTGTTGTTTCCGGAAGTTTTCCTTTTCGGAGAGCTCAGTTTCATTCATTCTTTCTTTCTTTCTTTGAATTTATGTGAATAAATGAAGTGTCCCTAAGTACTTGTCTTCCCTTTACCTAAAACCCTCTTTAAGAGATGAAGGCTGGGAAGCTGAGCAGTTCAAAGAATCTTCCTTACAAAGCTGAGGAGGGTAGAAGGTAGTGAATAACTAGGTTTCCATACTCTTGTACCTGCCACATCAAGAGGTGGAGGTGATCCATTTTAGTAAGAGGTCAGAGCTCCTTAATCCAGATTATCTACAGATTAACTGCAGCCAAAGACGATCTCTGGAAAGTAGAAAGCTGATTACTGCTGCAAATAAGCTCTGGGAAACGGCTGAAGAAAACTCTGACTCCTAAGTAGTTGGCTTCTTTGTGATGTTTCACTTAGAAGCCCAGGTTTGGGGCGCCTGGGTGGCTCAGTTGGGTAAGCGACTGCCTTCGGCTCAGGTCCTGATCCTGGAGTCCCGGGATCGAGTCCCGCATCGGGCTACCTGCTCAGCAGGGAGTCTGCTTCTCCCTCTCCCGCGCCCCCCTCTTGTGCTCTTTCTCTCTCTCACTCTCTCTCTCAAATAAATAAATAAATAAATCTTTAAAAAAAAAAAAAAAGAAGAAGCACAGGTTTGGGCACCGTGATTTAAGAGGTGGGAAGGATTACACCAGCTCTGGGGACCCTGAATGTTGAACAAGGCCAATTTGCTTCATACGGTTGTAGTTTTATGTAAAACTTTTCAGGAACTCCTGGGTGCTATTTGAGAGCTGAAATGATGGCTTCTCAGCCTTATATTCTCTCAGTGGCTATTCATATCACAGCCAAAGTCTGACCATATCGGGTACACAGTCCAGGTCCCTGGGTTAGCGTTACAACACTTAAAGATGGCTGGGTGTGGTCTCACTTCTGAAAATGTCTGTGAGTCTTTCTTGTAGTTTCCAGGTATCAGTAGCAAAATCTTTATCTCCTACCATTCCTCGGGTCTGTAGATCTACTCTCATTTATTCCTCTCCCTCTCCCTCTGTCTGTCCTGCAGTTGTATATACTCCTGCTGTATGCATGGGTGTCTTCTCTACTGTGGAGTTCAGCCCAGCCTTGGCTTTGTAGTTTCCCTGGGAATCTTTTGGGCACAAATAGAACCCTTCCCTTCTGCCATAGGAGAGGAACTGTAAGGCTGGCAATGGAATTCTAAAAAAAAAAAAAAAAGGCTTTCAGCAGCTTACGGTAAAGTATTTAAGGAACAAGAACCAACTGATGGGGGTGTGTATGCAGCCATGACATGAGAGAGAGAGAGAGAGCAGGGTGTGTCTTGCTCAAGAACTTGACAATACAAGGAGCTCTGACGGTCACAAAGCACAGAATCGCTCAGGTGTGGGGGGTGGAAGACAACGGTAGGAATGTGAATGCGTGCCCTTGCTGGAGTGTAATAGATCTTCAAAAGCCCCTGTGCCATCTCAGTTGAGCCCCCAACCAGAGAATAAAAGAGGAGGTGCCAAATACGTTAGATCCCACTTGCTAAGGAGATGGCAGAAGCTCTGTGACACAGACCAAGAATTCAGACATTTTCTTTGGGGGCAGTTTGGAGTGCTGTCCTATTTCCCTTCTCCCTCCCTCGCTCATCCCAAGTGTTGCTATTGAAGAGGGAAGAGTTTTATCCCTTAAGACCAGTGAAAGGAGCTTAAAGGGACCACTCAGATAGTTTGACACACCCCATCCCCAGGCTCGAATGTGAGGCTAGGTCAGCCCAGATTTGGCAGAGCAATGGGAGAGTGCACCTCCTTGAGAGTGAACAAGACGGCAGCACAAAATGATGGTTTCCATGGATCAGATGTGGGCCTTACGGGAGAGACCTGCCCTGTCCACAAGAATAGTCTGGAGGAGTAAAGGACCCCACGGAGGCAGAGACTTCTGAAGCCCAGAGGCCAAGGGGGTGATAGATGGCCACGGAAGAGGCATTGCTTGTTCAAGGGCACTGTGGCCAAAGGCTCCAACTGGGTTCTCCTAGAACCAGCTGACACACCCCACTGGAATCAAGCCCAGCTCAGGGCACGGACACCAATTTACATCCGTAGCTTGTCTCCCTACTCCTACCCCTGGGCCTAGTCACAGAGCAATTAGGGCAGAAACTGTGCTGGAGAGAAGGGAGGACAAGAGGGAAGAGGCCCAACATTTGCTCCTCCCCCCCCCATGGCAGAATTCTAGGGTAGAGCGGACCCGGATGGGGCGACAGCGAGAGGCTTTAACTCTGGACGAGTTTGGAGTTTTGTGACTCTCCTAGAACAGCCTGAACTCTGTAATTTCCCACTGGACTGGACTCAATGTCTGAAGGTAACCAGAGAACTTTTATTATCGAAGCATGATTGGAAATCAGAAACATCCCTACAATTTTATTTCAGGGTCAGGAGAGGGCAGGTGAGGGAGTTTAATCGGCAGAGAAAAATAAAATGAAATTGGTTTCTAGATCAATTAACAAGCTGGTTCCATGACCTGAACACACATTGAGATCATGTGGATTTTGGGTTCCAAGGAAAAGGTCAAATGCCAATGACTGGTGATGGTAAGTTGCATTCTCTCTGAGACAGTGTCTGTAAGTTACTTAGCATTGTGTCTGGGACTGCAAAACCCTCGATAAACAATAGTAATATTATGCTAGTTCTCTTTAATTATTATTACAGGGCATGTGATTTAAGACAGATCCACTAGACTCTCAACCAGCAGGTTACAAAGCAGGGACAGTTCCAGGCATCTGAAGAGGGAGCTCTGTGGCCGTTCGTCCCCAGGCTAAGTAAGAGGTGGTGGGGACTCTCCCAGCTGTGGCTTCCCTGGGAAAATGATCCAAGGGATGAGTTGGAGCCTGGTGGAAGGATTGGGCTGTCTTGAGGTGGAATCTGAGCTCCAGAGTCAATGGTGGCACAATTTATTAACCTCTCTGAAATTCAGTTTTCTCAGGTTTAAAAATCCCCAAATAATGTGTACCTACCGGAGGGGGACTGATACCTCCTTAACCAGGTTGTTGTGGTCCATAGTGGGCATTCCATTTGTTGCTTCTGTCTCCCACTTCCCCTAAGCTAGCCGTGTTTCTCTTTTAATTCTTGATACCAGGCATTCTTCAACTTTCCTGCTCTACGCCCTGTTTCCTCTACTTATTTGGGAAAGTCATCTAAGAAACTAATCTCTAATGGTAGAAAGGAGGGGTAATTGCTAAGACTGGAGATTGCCTTTTAACAGGAATGTGAAAGATGAAAAGTAGAGAAGAAATCTCCGAGCCTAAGCTTTCCTACCTGTAACAACCTGATGGGACACGGTTAGGGTCGGAAGGACCACATTAAGTACATCCACTAGCCTGGTGCTCAAATGATGGCAAAACCACCTTTTTTCCAATGTGGGCACCCAACTCTTCTAGCCGATGACGGTGACCTACTCCGTTCACCTCTGTGCCTGGCGCTGACCTCAGAGCTTTGTCAGGATCACATCGCATCTCTGTCACATCTGAAAGGGGAGGTATCGTTAGCTGAGAGTGGTGCCTACTCAAACCCCAAACCAGACAGAGGTCAAAGCAGTGTCCAGCCCAGAGACACCCCCGTGAAAAGGTACTGAAGTGATTCAAGACATACATGTGTGTGTGTTGGGGGGGAAACAAGATGAAAGCTTTGCAAAGAGGAGCAGAAGAGGGGAAAAAAGATGAAAGGTCCTAGTGCCAAACTTGAAATGCTTGAGATTGTCCTTGAACTCTTTATCTTCCTTCCTTGTGAGCTAATACCCATTTCTGTTGGATCAGCACACAATCTACTTTCCACAAATCTGCCAGGTACTCGACCACTGACAAGGGGTCAAAGCGTAATACGTGTGCATGTCCTTTCATCTAGAGCTGGCATTTGGCGGTGTTTGAGGGGACTTAACTTTAATTAATTGACTCCTCAGGAAGAGAGCTGACAGTTTTCCCTTCATGGATTTTAGAAAGTTGAAATTTTTTCCTCAAAGACTTTTACAGTGCTCTAAATCCCTGGACCAGCGGAGGAGGCTATCATAAAAGAGACATCTCTTATGGAGGGTCTCCTGCTTCACACAGCATGCAGTGTTCTTCATCCTTGCAGGAAAATGTAGGTCCTAAAGGATAATCACAAGGGTCTTCGGCATTGAGATAAGGGGGAAATACAAAAATTATAACTGAGGTGTGGTCTCTGAACATTCCTCCTCCTTGTCATCAGGAAACTTTCTGGTGGCTTCTCGTCTCATCCTGTTGAACTTCAGTGCACGATGCAGTCCTGCTGAAGAAATCTCAGCCCCTCCTGACCCCAGCCTCTCTCCACAGGTTCTGAGTGTACTGCCATCAGTCATCCCTACTCTGTGAAGCAAATGTGGCCTCAGGCTGGCAGTAGGGGTTGCCTCGGGAGGCTGAGCTGTGCTTGCCCCAGCGTGCAGGCATGTGTGAACACGTCAGGAGGGTCTGTGGATGGGCCTGCCAGGCTCTGTTTCCCAGTCTGATCAGGGCACCCACTAGGCAAGAAGATACCCTGAAGCAAAGTGAATTCTGGGGAAGCACAACTCGACATTGCCCCAGGGGATGCTGGTCCGTGTCCAAGGGAGAAGGGCTGACGGGAGATGGGACAAAAGCTAATGAGCTCTTGGGGACAGGATACCAGCAGCACAGGCCTCCAGAGCTGGTGTTGATGGAGCGTGGCTCCCTCAGGGGGCGCAGCACCTGCCTTGATGTGGCCTTGTCATAAGCTAGTGACCTGGCCAGGAAGGAGCCGGGGCGGCACTCTGGTGTTATGGGCATTGTCAGTGGTGACTGAGGGTGGGTTGCAGTTGGAAGTAACGCCTTTGGATCAGCCATAACGAGAGAGAGTTCCACGGTGAGCAGCAGGAAATAGATGTGACTGTTGAGACAAGTGAAAACTGAATGTGGAAAAGAAGGGCTTCACCGACCACGTGCAGGACCCCTCTGAGAATTCCCACAGGTATCGTGCTACATTTTGAGGGGCGAGATACCAGAGTTCCCAGAGACCTAGTGGAGCTGAGTCGGAGAACTGTGTAATGATATTATTTCAGGACTCTTGCTACTCCCGGTTGATGTGTTATGGGGAGTCAAATCTATGTGTGTTAGGACAGTGGGTCTCTACTTTGATTGTTGATGGTGGGCTATGGGGATGGGACAGAATGCTGACTGGGAATCACGTGGGTCAGGAAGTGGGAGGATGGAGAGATCTAAGGTGGTTGTTGACTTCCCTTGGCTATTCTATCAGCACCACTGAGTCAGTGGATCCTGGCCTATCCCCAAACCTGTAGTGAAGCAGCACTGGGGGCTCATTCTCTAAGGACTGTGCCCTAATTAAGCCATAGTAGTAAATGCCGTTGGGTGGGGGATGCAATTCTGGGCAGAACATGTTTTGGATGATTGGATTCCTCTGAGCCAGCTACTTTGCCATCAGGAGTAACCTTGGGATGGTTTGACCAAGTCTGTGCGTAGGGTAAGGAGCTGGGTCTCTATAGAGCTGTAGGTCTGAGAGCAGCCTCGGTGAGACAAGACACCCAGGCAGCTCTCCCCTGAATGGGGAGAAACTCCTATCGGATCAGCATTGGCACATGTGCTGGGGTTTCTTCGGTAGGCAAGGACCGTATCCGCACAGTGACAAAGAAACTACTGCAGCTGAAGCGCTTCAACTACTTGACTGACTGATACAGATTGAATATTTGTATTCTCCCAAAATTCATATCTTAAACTCCTAGCTGCCAATGTGATGATATTTGGAAGTGGGGGCCTTTGGGAGGGACTCATGCCCTTACAGTAGAGACCCCTGAAAGCTCCCTTGATAGCTCCGCCAGGTAAGGACACAGCAAGAAGACAGCCTTCTATGAACCAGGAAGAGGGCCCTCACCAGACACCACGTCTACCAGGGTCTTGAGCTTGGCAGTGCCAGGTTCCAGAACTGTGAGAAATAAGTGTTTGTTTGTAAGCCGCACAGTCGATGGTATTGTCGTACAGTAGCCTGAACAGATTAAGACTCTGACCAAGGAGGGTGTTCTATTCTCTCTCCTGGAATAGTTGGTCATCAAAACTGGCCCATTGCACTGAGCAAACACTTCTGAGTCTAGAGACTTCTTTAGCGAAGAAAGACCCCAGGGATGGAAGAAATGCTTTCCCCCATACGTGGATTGGGGGAATTAGGGCAACTTATTTTGAACGGTAAAGAGAGTGGTACCTTATTTTGTTTCCCCAGTTAGTAGAGGAGGCCAGACAATGCGATAGTACACTGTGTGGATTATTGTGTGTTCCCAGGGGTTTTCAGTGCTGATGGAATGGCTCCAAGAAGACTTCGAAAATTTTAGGAAATCAGTAGTTCCTGCTGGGAGCCATGCTCATGTAAAGATATGGAAGAACCTGCAAAGACAGGACAGACAAGTGAGAAAACAAGCCTGAAGCTCATCTTCATGAATTTATTAAAAGTGCCTGAAGTAGAAGCTAGAACCTGGTTTGAAAAATAAGAAAGTCCTGTGGTTTAAATCATTGAGCTGTCGTCCCCCTACCATCTGACTCTAGCAATGATCCCTGAATTCGGTCTTTCTTTTCATAGTCCTTGGGAAATAATGAATCATTTCTGGAAGAAGACACCTGGATAAAATAAGAGATGAAACAAAAAATAAGAAAATGAAACATTTTCTTCCAAGAAAAATAGAACTAGGCATTTTTGCATCTCGTAAGCTTTGCTGTATAAAGTTTTCTTTCTTAACTATTTATAGCAGATATCTATTTAAGTTCTGCCATGTATCCAAGACCAAGATTTAGGAATGGTTGTGGTCTTGTTTCAAGTGTTTCTTTGTTAATGCTGATCCATAATAGAACAGCTTTATTTTTAACATACTCTCTTCAGACACATCATATACTCAAAACTTCCTAAGCCAGAATAGGTTCTGGGGAGGCAAATTAGATCATGTCCAACAAGTATCAGAATGAATAAAGAATGCCTTAAAGCCTGGCAGGGAAACCATTTCGGTCTACAGGTAATAGTCCGTTGATTAGAAATTTTGTTCATGTCATTAGGAGAATCAGTGTTATCTTTAATTATTATTGCTGTCTATTGGAAAAACCAGGGAATTACAGAATCTCAGAGCCTGACTTCACCTTCTTTTCCAATGCTAATTAACTTGACTAAGTCCTGTCTTAGTTCAGGTTATCTGGAAACTGTCCTTGAAATGGAGATTGGCGTGCAGTAGATTATTGAAGCAGACTGAGGAAGAACATCTATAAGGTAGTGAGGGAAGCAGGTCCTGCATCAACTGGTACTGGATGCAGGCTGTCCTTTGGGAGGAGAAAGGCAGCCCTCTTTGGCTGAGGGCAATTCCTGGAAAGGGACACAGCTATGAGCCCTCAGCAGATAATATTCCTCTCTTATGAGTTTCTCGGTTCTAACTGGAATGGAGAGAAATGGAGGGAGAATCTGATCACTACACTACAGATCTACTGCAAGGTCCCTTACTGAACAGGTGCCTAAAACATAGTGGCTTAAAAGAACAAAACTAATTTGTTATTGCTCCTGGTTTCTATGTGTCAGGAGTTCAGAAATAGTTTGGTGGGGGTGGTGGGGGGGGTAGGTTCTGCTTGAGGTGTCTGGTCTGAATAAGGTCAGATGGTGGCTGAAACAGCCGGGGGGCTGGCCAGGCACCTCTCTCTCTTCGTGTGGTCTTGGGGCCTCATCATGAGGTCTCTTTGTCTCGCTTGGTTTGGCCTTCCTCACAGCATGGCTGCCTGGCACTTCTTACTGACATCGAGGCTTCGGGCTCCAGGAGTGACTCTTCCAAGAGACACTGGGAGACACTGCATGGTATTTTCTGACCTAGCCTCAGACATCATGTGGCATAACGCCTTCCACATTCTACTGGTCAGAGCCCCACCCAGCTTCGAGAGAAAGAGACATAGATTCCATCTCTTGATAGGAAGTGACAAGATCTGTAAGATCAGGTAGGATGGGACATTTCTTTGGACAATACAAAACCTTTAAAGCTTATATTTTCTGATGGCAATAGATCCAATGCAGAAGAGTTTTAAAAGCATGGTATAACTCAAATCCTTTGGTTTTCTTTCACCTATTCAATGTACAAGTTCAGCCTAGAACATTCTGTATACAAGAGTATAGGAGACATTAGCTAAACCAGGTTCTTCCTGCATCACAAAAGCCAGCTGAGTGAATTCTACATTAGTTTTTATCCACGACCAGCCTATATTTGTACATATCATTATGCACAAACTCCAAGTCAATCCTCGGTTTTCACAGTGATGTTAGGAAATCACGAGATCAGTCCCCATGTTTCCGACATTCTGAGCATCTATTTAGACACAGAAATACAGTTGGCTCTCCTCGTCTCACTTGGTTGAAGAAATGTGATCACCACCATGGGAACTTGGAGTCATATTCTGTTTCCAAAGGGACATAAACTTTGAAACCAGGCAAATTATGTTAGCTCTGACTAGGACAGACTCTTGGAGTCATTCGATCGATGCTAATAGGTTTGTCCCTCTGAAATTTCTTTGATATTTCCCAGGAGGAACAGAAAAATACCTCCACGTGATGCAATGCGGGGAAACAAAAAAACCAGCCTTTGTGCCTCGGAGTGCGGCTCTTTGGGTATGGAATTCAGACACTTTCAACATCTCTGTCCTTTCCTCTAATCTCTTTCAATGCTGTTCTGGGTGACCAGGATTACCAAACACCTCCAGGCAAAACAATCGAGGCAGGCACACAATCAGCGTTTGTCTTGGGGGAACAAAAAGATTTGTTTTAGATTAGGAATCCACCAAATCAGGCTTTTGCAAAAACTTCTGAATTGTTTTATTATAATATCTATTGGTCTAGATAGCAAAGGCTTTTTAGCGTATAATCTGTTGCCGTCAAGTGTACAATGTACAATTTAGATGATAATAAACAAGGCTCCAAATCCTTTTATGGTGCAGAGCATTTTTTTTTAGCAGCGTTTGGCAGTATAATCGATGTTGTTTTCACAACTTAAAGTAAAAAGCATTTGATGGAAAACCGCTGTTGCAGAATGACATTGTATTCCAGTGCTTTCTCCAAAAATGAACATCGTTAAAAATAACTTCTAAATGATTCAAACCCCAAAGATGTAAACTTATCTCAAAGTTGTTAAATGATGGTTATCTGTACATTTTAAACCACAACCCACGTGTGGAGATGATATAATAAGAAAGCAAAGAATTTTCATGGTTG
Source organism: Neomonachus schauinslandi (assembly GCF_002201575.2). NCBI lineage: Eukaryota > Metazoa > Chordata > Mammalia > Carnivora > Phocidae > Neomonachus > Neomonachus schauinslandi. The sequence continues at coordinate 19,821,114 of NC_058409.1, forward strand.
GACGATATTACATATTTTGTTCTCTACAGAGAGGCTTTTTCAAGTCTTTCTCTCTTTGAGGCTGGGTGACTGGTGGGGAGATAAGCTTGCATCTGTATAAGAAAACCTTCAGGACCTTTCTCAGTTCAGCTTCCATTTGGGCCCCAGGTCAGGGGCTCTGTGACCGGAGTTGCTGCATTGTTTCTCAAAATGCTTAAAAACACAACAAAGGGTAAGGCTTGGGAGCCTTTTTAACTGCTGAATATTATCAGCAGTGCAAGTCAATGTTGTTGATGCTTCCCCCAGTACCTAGAAGAAGGGGGAGATGGAAAGAGACAACAGGATGGGAAAGAAAGAGGAGAGAAAGTGTCCCTGGCTAGTGACAGGATGAGGTGTCACCAACTGGGGAGTGGCTTATTAATTCTTTGTTGTGAGTTTGTGTGTGTGTGTGTGTGTGTGTGTGCACTGAGGGTGTAGATTTAAGCTTGGTCATCATTGCTCAGGAGATCACTATGAAACAGGTTGGTATGACACTTCTATGCCTTTTTATTTTAATTTTTTTTTTTAATTTAAGTAGGTCCCATGCCCAGCGTGGAGTCCAACACAGGGCCTGAACTCACAACCCTGAGATTAAGACCTGAGCTAAGATCAAGAGTCGGATGCTCAACCGACTGAGCCATCCAGGCTCCCCTATTTTTAATGTTAAAAAAGTACCAAAGGAGCTCGGGTAATAAGGCTGGGGCCATGGACGTCAGCTCAGAGAGCCCAGATCTCTGCCTTCTTGGCTTCACCTTGGTCAGGAGGCACCTCTTCCCGATTAACAATGATCGGGGTAAGGGTCTCCCCTTTGCTTTCTTTCGGGGTGAACTCCTAAGGGATTCTGAGGAAATGACTTTGGTCTCTCAGAGGAAGAAGGCAGGTGGTTCTAGTTTGTGTTTTTCAACCTTTGTCCTTTGCTCTCCTCAGACTCTCTGAAATTTGTCACTTTTGTCATTTTCATTTTCAGAAAGTGACAGTTCCCTGGAGATTTTTCACTCCACATCATCTCTTGACCTTTCTCTGAGAGATTGTTTCTCATTTTGCTGCCAGTTTGCTGCAGGGCCCTTTCTTATTTGCAAGTTTTTAGGATGAATACTTTCTTTCATGAACTTTCTGTACCCCAGGCTGTATTTTACACGGGGACCAACCCTCCCTTGTAAAAAACAAAATAAAACAAAAACGAAACAAAACAAAACTGGATAAGATGACATAATGACCTAGGTTTTCCTGCAAGCTCTTGAATTCTACCATTTGGACTTCCATATTTCAAATCTTATGCAAATTTGACTTTTCAGGATTTCTCTCTATGTTTTGTAAGCACTTTCACTGAACCTGAAGAAATATCTGCTTCATTGAGATTACTGCAGAAATATCAAACTCCAGAGAATTTGACATTCCCGTTCTCCTTACTATTTTTTTGTGTGTGTGTGTGATACGAAAGCCCAACATTAACAGATGATCAAAACCATGTGGCATTTATATTTTACCCGACCTCATTTGAAGCATCACTAACATCAGGGGATAAGATGCTAAGGGAGAGTCCTTCACTTAGTGGTAGACTCTAAACTAAGAAGGAAGAAAAAAGAGTTTGGAGAATAAATGTCTCTGACAGCATGAAATTGTTCTTGAAGTTTTAATGATGGAGAAGATAATAAGTTTTCATTTAAAATAGCTAAATTACCTCGTTTGTTGAAATGTGGTTGATTTGTACTTCATTTGAATTACCTGATTCTGTCCAAAGTAAATAGCAAAATATACATTATATTTATAATATAAATATATATTTAAGGAGGAATCTTGAAAATTAAGATAACATTCAGGAGGTCTTACTTATATACAAAACTTCAGTTCCCATATATTCCGATAAGTATCATTCCTATGCTGATCCTGTACGGTATGTGTGCTTACCTTTTTAAAATTGCACTTTGCCTGAGATGTTATGTCAAAACATGTTTCCATCATGGAATTTTTCAGATCATTTGGGTGAGTAAGGACATTTTTCATCTTCCTTATTCTGCTCTTAAATGAGTAGCAACTGAAGGAAAGGGCTCAGGGTAAGGCCTGTTTGGGTTTCGGAAGGTGGGGGTGGGGTGGGGAGGGGATCCTGCAGCTATTCTAAGAATCAAATACCCTCACCCAAAGTAAAAGTGATACAAGGGCCTTCCCCTCTTTATTGTCCTTTATTTTTTTAGGAGCCTGGTAAACGTATTAGTTTCCTCTTACCGCTGTAATAAATTAACTTGAACCTAGTCACTCAAACAACACAGATTTCTTCTCTGCTCTTCAGGAGGTCAGAAGTCAGAAATCAATGTCATTGGGCTACACTCAAGGTTTTGGCCAGGTTGTTTCCTTCTGGAAGCTTGAACGGGGGAATCCGTGTCCTTGACTTTTTCAGCTTTTTCTCAAGGCTGCCTGCATTCCTTGCTCATGGCCCCTTCCTCCGTGCTTCAGAGCGAGAAGCATAACATCTTACTTTCTCTCTGACTCCCGCTTACACCTTCTCTCTCGGACTTCGACTCCTCCTGGTGCCTCTTTCATGAGGGCCCCTTGTGATTTCTGGGCACAAGCAGATGACAAGGATCATCTTTCCATCTCAAGTTCCTTATCGTAATCACTTCTGCAAAGTCCATTTTGTTATGTGAGGTTATATATTCCCAGGTTCTGGAGATCAGAAGGTGGACATCTTTGGGGGGCCATTATGTATCCCATTCTGTATACATTCTTGTCTCAGAGAGGGTCTCTCCAGTGAAGGTTTATTTATGGTGTTCGGGCTTAGGAACTTAGCTTTTAAACCTACGCCACTGCTTGTAGGAGAGCATGAAGGCAGGAATATCTAGATGCTGTGAAATAAATTTTAGGAGTACTTTACTCTTTTGGACTCCTTCCCAGGCAAAACAACATTTTCTATTTCCCATTTATAGTCTGTGCCATTTTGAAAATGACTTGTCAAGGCTTCTAGAGGCTGGTCAGTCAGTTTCAAATATTCCTACTGATGGACTAGATTAATTTTTCCACCAAGATTTTTTCCCAAAAGCATTAAATCAAGATGCAAGTACTTCTGTCAACTGTTTGGCTTTTACTCAGGTACCACACTCTATGCTGATTTTCTATTCAAAAAAGGGCGGGGAGCATTCAATAAAAGGGTTCCTTGACTGGGCAACAGAAGGCAAGATAAGGATGAATGGTCACAGTCAGAGCACCACATCCCAGGCTGGCACTGGGGGTGACCCCCAATACATAGGGCTGTTTCAGAAGTCTGGGGTCATCTCAGTGGGTCTCAGGAAACGCCTTCAGTCATTGTTGCCCCTCATTATCCCAGGCATAAGTCTCTATGTGCAACTTTCATGTTTTTTCATTCAGTCCCAGAATCTTATTCTGCTGATATGGACTGCCACAGGACATGAGAAGTGCTCTCCTTCCCCAGCCTGATTCCCTGTGGAATCGTAACACAGGAAGCCACGGAAGGTTCCAGAACCAGGATAAAGTCCAGGGCAGTATCCGTCGAGTACCCATCACTCATCAAGTTGCCAAAGATGTCATGGTCACCACTGAGTTTTCATCAGTTTTTGTCATAATGAAATAAGCCCTGGAAAGGCAACTTTTAAGATTTTTAAGTCTCAATAAATCTGTCTGCATTTCCTCTTAATAAAAAGTTTTCAAATTAATCCTCAAAATGCCAACAAAACCCAGTTATCATAAATCTTAAGTTTATTTAAGGTAAGTAAGATTTTTTTTTTTTTACCCTTCAGGTTATAAACTGACTTAGGACAGTGATTTTTAAGAAGTTAGGAATGTATTTTCCTTGTAGGAAAGTACCTATTTTGCCTGAGAAAGATCCAATATTTTTGATTATCTTCCTATGAATTAGTTCACATAAATAGTAGTGTTTCTTTTTCAGCTAATCTAAGAAATAGATTTTACTTGTTACATGGGTGTTTGTTAACTGCTTATGAAAGTGCAAATGTCAAATCCATGGTTTTCTTAAGGGTTTCTTTTTTTAATTTTTAAAGTTGTTTTTTTTTTTTTTTTGGTTTGTTTTTGCCTTTTTTTTTTTTTTTTTAGAGAGAGAGAGAGATGCATGTGCATGTGCACACTTGCCCATGCTGGGGGGACAGGGGAGAGGGAGGGGCAGAGGGAGAGGGAGCGAGAGACAGAATCTTAAGCAGGCTCCAGGCTCAGCACAGAGCCGGAGGCGGGGCTCAATCTCACCACTCTGAGATCACCACCTGAGCCGAACTCAGGAGTCAGATGCTTAACTGACTGAGCCACCCAGGTGCCTCAATCTACGGTTTTCATAAACAAAAAAACCCCACTTTTTTTCCGCGATCCACAGTAAGAAGTACATTTTACAGTGCGGCCTCGCACATAGTATAGACACACATTTACATAGTTTTGCAACAAAATTTTAAGAAAAATAATTTCCTTTCTTGTAGCTATACTCTGATAATTCTGTTTTATTCTATTTCTTTTTTTTTTTTAAAGATTTTATTTATTTATTTGAGAGAGAGAGAGCATGAGAGGGGGGAGGGTCAGAGGGAGAAGCAGACTCCCTGCTGAGCAGGGAGCCCGATGCGGGACTCTATCCCGGGACTCCAGGATCATGACCTGAGCCGAAGGCAGTCGCTTAACCAACTGAGCCACCCAGGCGCCCTGTTTTATTCTATTTCTTTAAGAGACCACTTGTTGTGACCCACTAAGTCCATTTCATGACCAGCAGCATGAAAAACACTGTGTTATGAAACGATACAAAAATCCATTTTGAGTTGGAAAGAAAAAAAAAAACATGATTCTGGGTAATTCAAATGAATTATCCGAACATATTCTATTATAAAAAGATTAAAAGTTAAATCCTTGAATCATGAAGATTACAGTTTAAATTTTTTTGCTAAACTTATTTTTGTTAGATTTATAATGACTTCTGGAACAATGATATTGAGTGACCCAGACTATCCACAAAAACAAAAAAATTAAAAAAAAACATTTTTTAAAAGTTGCCAAGGTGGTTTATTTAGCCCCACATTCCACTGGAATCTGTTCTACTGTTTATGAACACCTATGGTTACATTTTAGCACATAGAGAATTCCATCCAGGGTATCACACAAGCTAAATGCATGTATCTAAGGGAATCAAACCTTAGGATCTTTTTCTTTGGTGACCAGCCTCCCACCCCTCCCAGCTCCCCCCCACCCCTCCCAAAAAAAAGAAGTTACAAGGGCTGACTATTTTTATTCTGGAAAAATACGGAGACTGCCCGCAGCTGGGGGAAGCTTCAAGATTTTGTGAAAGTGTTCTCTGTTGGGTCAGAGAAGGTATGACTGGGAAAGGTAAGGTTTTGATGGATGAAGGATGGAGTTTAGATTTGCAGAAGAGCTGCATGGGTGTCTAGAAAAGCCTGGAATGACCCACCTTGAGAAATTAAAGCCCAGAAAAGATTAAGACGCTTCTCTACTCTAGAATTCCAACTGAAAACAAGACTGAACTGTGAAAGAAGCATAACAAATCCATTGAGTTCTTATGTTTCCATTGGTTAGCGCTTTAATGCCATCAACATATAAAATTGTTTCCAGTTTTTCCTCAGACCTTTTGATGCCTCTCATTTGGAAGCGCCCCAGGCACATTCTCATTATCCTGCCTGTTGCCTGCCCCAGTTGCTTCTGGAAAGAAGGGAGGTTGTAATTGTAGTTGGTGGTTGGTGGCCCCTGGGTATTTTGTAACCATGTATAAAGCGTTCCTGCTGAAGAGACACATTTTTCTTACCTTACTCCTCCAGCACATTTTTCCTGAATATAAATAACTTCAATTCATCTTCACTTTTATATTGCCTTAGTTGCTGCTTCTAAGTGCATTTCACATCAGCTGAAGAGTTTTCTAAGTGGGTGACCTTCACATCCTTGTACAGGAGAAAATACAAAATGAGACCTGGGATTACCATTTTAAATGGAAGAGCTATAGGAAGAAGAAAAATAGCTCCTCCAGGCCCTTGAAGCTGAGTTGATGAGTCAGAAAGAGCTAGAGGCAGAACACATACCCTCCTGCTATATTTGCTGAATTTCTTGACTGGTTTTTAGGTTCTAGGCTTTAAAAACGAAATCCCCAAAGCAAAGAAGGGCATATGAAGAATGGGAAATAACATTTGCTTGGCATCCGGGGCTTTGCATCTGTGCTCATTTGTCTGGACCAACAATACCAGCCGTTCATTCATCACATAGTCATTGAGCACTTCCTATGTACCAGGTTCTTACACACACACACACACACACACACACACACACATACACACACACCCCACCTATATTTTATATAGGTATATATGTATCTTCCAGTAAGTGCTAGAGAAAACAATACATCAAAGAGGAGAAAAGGAGTGTGGTAGGCAGGTAAGATCACTCACTTATGGTGACCTGTGTGTGACTAGAATCTGAAAGTGAGAAGAAAGAGCCCTGTAAAGATGTTAACACCCAGATGTGGGCGCTGCTTGGCATGTCTAAGGAACAGCAGGAAGGTCCGTGTGTCTGGAGCTAAGTGAGGGGGTAGTATGAGATGAGGCCATAGAGATAAGGCCCTATCCTCTTTCCCTCTCCCTCCCTCCCTTCCTTCCATCCTTCTTTCCTTCCTCCCCTTCCTTGGTTCTTTCCCTTCCTTCCTTCCCTCCTTCCTTCTCTACCGTGTAGTTGTGGTATTCATTTGACCTACAGTTAGATTCATTCGTTCCAATTTGCTTTCAATGTCAATTTTATTTTTCTGTCCGTATTGATTCAATTTTATTTTCAGCTAGGTAGGATATTAAGATGCTTTCAAGAACCAAAACCATACAAAATGATATACTCAGATCTCTGAGTATCTCCCCACCTGTCTTCCCTCTACCACTAACCTCATTATTTTCTGGGTTTATTGTTCTCGTGTGTGTTTTGTTAGTTTGAATTTTTTTTTTGTAATAAGAAAACAGATGTATATTTTCTTATTTTCTCTTTACCATGAAAATGCTGGCATTCTAAATATGGTCTTTTGTACTTGGCTTTTTCCACTTCCTGCTGTCTCCTGGAAATCACAGCTGTGTAGTATTGCACTGGGTATAGTACAATAGTTTATCTGATTGATCTCCCATACTTGAACATGTAGGAACTTACCAGTGTTTTACACTTAAAAGTGATGCTGCAGTTGAATAACTTTGTGCCTATGCATTTTTGTACTGATGAACGTGTTATCTTCAGGACGAATTTCTAGAAGTGGGACTATTGGATCAACGGTAAATCCATGGGTAATTTTGTTACTTCATGCCAAATTGCCCTCCATTGGGGTGATACCACTTTATATTCCAAACAGCCATATATGGGAGTGCCTATTTCCCCACAGCCTTACCAAGAGATTGTATTGTCAAGCTCTTGCATTTTTGCCAGTTTGATGAGTGAGAAATAGTATCTCAGTGTAGTTTTAATTTGCACTTCTTGTGAAATGGAACATCTTTTCCTATGTTTTTAACAGACATTTTTAGATCCCTTTTGTAAATCATCTGTTCATGTCTCTTGCCTAATTTTCTATAGAATATTTTCTCTCAATTAAAAAATGTATTATATATTGGGGATGAGAGCCTTTTTTCCTGAGGTAGATGCTGCAAACATTGTCTTGCACTTTGTCACTTGTCATTTTATTTTGTTCATAATGTCTTTTTTTGCTTTAAAGTAGATAAATTCCTGACTTTATAGTCAATTCCATTGATCTTTCTCTCAATTCATGAATTTGAATATGTTTTGAAGGTAGAAATTATAGAGTTTAGTGATGAATTTCATGTGGGTCATCAGAAAAAGAAGTCAGGCATGACTCTAAGATTTTGACCCGAACAACCAGAATGTGAGAGTTTCCACTTCCTGCAGAGAATTCAATTTTTGTGGAGAATACCACGAGTTCTGTTTTGGTGATAGGAAATCTGACATGCCTGTTAGACCCCCGGGTGGAGACGTGAGGGGGGCAGATGGCGACAAGTACAGATTTAGGGAAAAGGTAAGAGGTAGACATTTAGTGTCAGCCGTGTGGAGACAGAATTTAAAACCATAAAACTGTTAGGAGGTCTTGATGAAAGCATTCTGTCCACTTTGGGGATAGATGTCCCGATATTTTGAGGGTTTAAGTCACTCATCCAAGTAAAGTGCAGATCTGGGCCATGAATCGAGGTCTTATCCTCTGATTCATTTGCTAGGGCTGCCGTAACAAAGTACCGCAGACTGGGTGGCTTAACCCACAGAAATTTGTTTTCTTCTAATTCTAGAGGCTAGAAGTTCAAGATCACGATGTCATCGGGGTTGCTTTCTTCTGAAGCTTCTCTCTTTAGTTTGCAGATGGCTGTTTTCTCCTCCTTGGTATTCACATGGGCTTTTCTCTCTAGTATGTCCATGTCCTAATCTCTTCTTATAAGGAAGGACTCTGGTCATACTGGATTAGGGCCCACCCTGAAAGCCGCAGATTAACCTAATCACCTCTTTAAAGACCTTATTTCCAGATACAGCCACACTCGGAGATACCAGGGATTAGGCCTTCAAAATATAAAATTTGAGGGTACAGAATTCACCCCATGACACCCCTCTTTCCATTATACCAACTTGTTATGTATTTGAGAGGAAATAGGGATTTAGAGTCTAAAAGACCTTATCGTTTCATAAAAGACCTAAAATGATGATGACTCTGATGTTCAGGAATTAATATTTCTTCTTGATTTGGGGACTATTTAGATGGATGATATAAATGTGTATGATATTTAATATGAGCCCATGGTCCTCAGATCTGCTCCCAGGGAAAAGGCCTTGTCCTCTCTGGGAAACACAGGCTCTGGAAAAGCCCCTGACACAGAAGTGCCAGCAGTAAATGTGGGTCTTGTCTGGGCTGGAGGAAAGTAGGATGAACATATTTCAGAATTAGTGCTAATGTTGATCTCAGAGAAGTCGTTCTTAGACCACTAACAAATGCGGATTAATGTAAATCAGAAACATCTTTAGGTAAAAAACATATGCCAAACTCCATCCATATACTTTCAGTTAGAAGTAACCCCAATGTTCATAGCAGCAATGTCCACAATAGCCAAACTGTGGAAGAAGCCGACATGCCCTTCAACAGATGAATGGATAAAGAAGATGTGGTCCATATATACAATGGAATATTACTCAGCCATCAGAAAGGATGAATACCCAACATTTGCATCAACATGGATGGAACTGGAGGAGATTATGCTAAATGAAATAAGTCAAACAGAAAAAGACAATTATCATATGGTTTCACGTATTTGTGGAACATAAGGAATAGCATGGAGGACATTAGGAGAAGGAAGGGAGAAATGAAGGGAGAGAAATCGGAGTGGGAGACGAACCATGAGAGACTATGGACTCTGAGAAACAAACAGGGTTTTAGAGGGAAGGGGGTGGGGGGGGATGGATTAGCCCAGTGATGGGTATTAAGGAGGGCACGTATTGAATGGAGCACTGGGTGTTATACGCAAACAATGAATCATGGAACACTGCATCTAAAACTAATGATGTAATGTATGGTGACTAACATAACATGATAAAAAATAATTATTAAAAAAAAAAAAAAAAAAAAGAAGTAACCCCAAGGAGGAGAGGACAACAAGCCATAAGAGACTCTTAAAGACAGAGAACCAACTGAGGGTTGATGGAGGGAGGTGGGTGGGGGATGGGCTAGATGGGGGATGGGCATGAAGGACAGCACTTGTTGCGTTGAGCACTGGTTATTGTCTGTAAGTGATGAGTTTGCACTGTATGTTGACTGTCTAAAATTTAATTTAAATTAAAAAAGAAAAAAGAGAAGTAACCCCAAGGAAACTTCTCCTTTTAGATATAGTCTTTAGTTATACATTGAAATTGGGAGTCAAGACTTAAAAATTTTTGCAACAAATTCGTTAAACATTTGTGTATTTGGAAATACCTTAAAAAGAGAAGACTAAACCTCTCTGCACTTCATGGAATGATTCCATAAGTTCTCTAGTTCACCTTTACTTGTAAAGATGCTAAAAGTACTTTTCTGCATGATTTTGTAATCTGTTTTTCAATATTTTTGCCACTGGGTGATTATTCACTAGGCTATAATGTCCCGGTGCAGGAAAACATCTTTGTAAATTACAAACTGAAACGCATCAAGATTCTATGGGAGACAAATTACTTTCAGTTTGCCTTTCCAAGAATTTATAGTTATTTCCTAGTAACTTTGCCACTGACATCTGTGATAATGTTTCTGGAATTAGAATATGTTCTCTAACATTTTTACTTCTCAGAATAAATGATCTGAATGGAACAAAATCTGCTTGAATAGAGGTTGAAGTAACTTCGATTTTAGCTGACATCTAAGCAGAATTTTTTAAATGGTAAGTTTGGAGGGCTAGTAAGACGGAACATTCCAGTGGCTTTGGGTTGCTTAGGAAGGTGACATGGGGCTATTTGGAAGATGGCAGCCTACCAGCTGATATCCCGGGTGGATAATGGATAGAGGAAAGCATAGACACTGTGGAAGAAAACGAACACAAATCAGACCAAAATGTAAAGGTTAATCAGTTAATGAGGGTTAATTCCTCCTTAAAAATAAGAAAATACACCCTACCTAGAACAAAACGTGGAAAAGAAATAACTGTTCATCACATGTGCGGCCCCGTCTTAATAGGATGGATCCTCATCTTCAGTAACCTTCGGTTCTCCCCTCTGTGTGGCTCCCAGGCTTCGTTCACAAACATTGTTCAGGTAGTCACAAAGGTACACAGTCAGGACCGAACATGTAAAATGTGAACACAACACGCATCCCCCTTTTGGCATTTCTTCTTTTTTCAATAAACAGAAGTGGCCCTGGGGCTGCTCAGACCTGTCAGAGTCCTAGCAGACACCAATTACTTTATTTTTTGTTTGGTTTGGTTTTACTTTTTAGAAAGATTTATTTATCTGACAGAGACACAGCGAGAGAGGGAACACAAGCAGGGGGAGTGGGAGCGGGAGAAGCAGGCTCTCCGCGGAGCAGGGAGCCCGATGCGGGGCTCGATCCAGGACCCCGGGATCATGACCCGAGCAACCGCCCAACCGACTGAGCCACCCAGGAGCCCTGGACACTGATCACTTTAAAATACTGCCAACACACCATCAGCCTCGCTGGTCGTGGACTCACTGTACTCTTTAGGTGCCATGTTCCTGAAATGAAATGGTTTCAGGAGCCGTGAGGCTTCCCCAGGCCCGAGTCCCTCTTCTCCCATGGCCCCAACTCTGCTTCCTGTAACTTTGTCACTGTGTTTTGGGGGAAAGTCATCTGGGACTTTGGTGTCCAGATGTTTTTAGTTCCCTTGTTTACGGCTGCTCTCTTTCTGGCACATTCTGACCACATAGCAAACCGATCCCAACCCAACCAACCAAAAAACGTCCAACAGGTTAAACACGGCTCTCCCTGGTTCTGCCATGATTAACCCTTTCCTCAGTTGCTGTTTTTAAGACAGGCACTGACTAGCACAGCTCAGTACTTGCTTTAGAGAGTGTAAAATGGCAAAAGAAGTGTGTGTGCTGAGCCCTTTAAATGGTACCCTGTGGACATGCTGTGTCACTGGGCCACAGGGACAGAGAAACTCCAGGACCTTGCCATGTGACCTAAACACCTAAACCCTCGTTTTGGGTCAGGTTTACTTTTATTCTCCTTCCCATGGGACCCACTGAAGGGCACTGGAACCACAGCATTGCTCCCACCAGGGAAACGCGGAACACAACGGAAAGGTCCTTCTTTAAATCACACAGTCATGTTTAAGAGAAAAGCGAAAACGCCTCCGTCCTCAACCGATGTGCAACCAGGAATAGGTCTTTACACGGCTTTTCCTCTAAGTTCAACTACATAGAAAATTAATGAATAGAGTCCTCATTGCAGAAATAAATGAAGACTCTCCCACAGGAGAGTAAGCAGAGTCTCTTTTTTTTAAAAAAGATTTTATTTATTTATTCATCAGAGAGAGAGAGAGAGAGAGCACAAGCAGGGGGAGGGGCAGGCAGAGGGAGAAGCAGACTCCCCGCTGAGCAGGGAGCCCGACGCAGGGCTCGATCCCGGGACTCCAGGATCATGACCTGAGCTGAAGGCAGACCCTTAACTGACTGAGCCACCCAGGCGCCCCCAGAGTCTATTTATTCAGAGTTTGCTAGAGCAAGGGAGCCAGCCACCATCGCTTGCCTTTAGCAGAGATTCAAAGGCAGGCAAAGGAGAGGGAAAGCTTAGCATAGGAAGAGGGAAGGCTTCATATAAGCCCTGATCAGGGGTTGCTGGTGTGTGGAAGCTGCAGGCGGGCTCATCAGAGTAGGGCATCCCATAGGATCGGTTGGGGGTACATATTTGGCTTTTTCCTGTTGGTCCAAAGATGGGAGCAGGGTTAAAATTAGGGAAGCTGCCAGTTAATAATCAAGTCTTGGCTGTTTTGGACCAATTGCTGCCCGGGGAAGTGACTTCCTGGGCTCTTGGCTACAGAGTTCTATTTTTATTTATGGTCTGATCTTTCGGTCTGTATATGGCATCTCTGACCAAAGGTAATTATTTATTCGTAGGTTTCCTACATATCCTGAATAGGATCCCATTGTTTGTTGTATATTGCAAACCATAGTTTCTCCCAGACTGTTGTTTTTCATATTGGAGTTTTACGCTTTTTATGTAAGCAAATCTTTTTCTTTATGACTTTGAAAATGTGTAGCTTTCCTAAGAAGGCCATCCTCTTTATAATATTACTACATATGTCTCCTACATTTCCTTCTAATGTAATTGTAGTTGAAAAAATAGCTTTGTAATCCAGATAAACCTAACTGTTATCCACAGTGTGAAAAGGAACTATAGCTTTCTTTCCTTTTCCAAATACTAGTCATTTGGAATCACACATTCTTCCCCCACTGACTCAAAAACCCCAGTGCTTGCTTCTGGGTTCTGTTCTTTGGATCTATATTTCTGCTTTAATGACTAAAACATCACAGTTTACTTTGAGGGCAATAGCCTCTTCACTTCGGTTTTAATTTCTTTCTTGAACTTGAGTCATTGAGAGAAGTATTTTTTTAAATTGCGGTTTTCATAGGCTTTGTTCCTTTCACTATTTTACAGAGTTATTGCTTCATAGCACAAGAATGTGGTCTGTGTGATTTTTGCTTTTTGATTACCGAAGATTATTTTGGTCCAGCTATGTCAATTTTTGTGAAGTTCTTACTTAAGTTATTTTGAAATAATGTATAGTCTCTATTTCTTGGATTAAATGTAGATATGTATTCTTGTTATGATAAACCTCGAATCCTCTATGACTTTACTGTCTTAAACAGTTTCTACGAAATGTATCTTCAATTCTCTCAGGATGATTTTGGATTTGCCGATACCCGCCTTGAATACCTAACAGATTTCGGTTTATATTAAAGCAATGTGATTAGTTCTGTAAATGTCCATGACTATTACAATATCTTGGTGGATGTTGGATCTAATATCTTGGATGCCTCTTTCCTAGTACTAGAAGGCAAATCCATAATGGGGAGGTAAGTGGAAATCAAAGCAGAAAGTGACTAAATGTGAATTATTTTTACCTGGGCACAACTGGGGCTCATACTCTCCTCAAAAGAAAACATCTCCGTGATAAAAGTCCTTTTCCTGAGAAGCAGCCGACCTCCTCCTAGGACATACTGAATTAACACAGCCACAATGTGGCCATGAGCCCTTCCTGCCCTAATGTTTCTATTTCCACACAGTCCACTGCCCATTTAATTACTTAGTTTTAGATTTTAAGACCATTAATTAGAAAACCTTTGAGTCTGCTGGGCTTTTTTGTCTTGGCAACGTTCCTTTTATGCTCTTACTATTAAGTATTGATTTTGTAGGTCAGGCTCTCCAGTCTTGAGTACCTTTTACTATGTGCTTGTTGTACTCTCTTTAGATAAAAATGTTGGGATAGGAAAGAAGTGACTATTTAATGGCTATTAGATTGGTTTTTGAGTTGAGATTTCAAACATTCAGTGGAAGGATGCCTGTTTTCCTTTAGCCCAGAAGCCGATTTTGTGCCCCTCAGTCTGGAAATCCCCTCTTAATTCCAAAGAGCTGTGATTTCTAGGTAAAGCAAGAGGTACAGAGTACCCAGAATTATACCAGGGATGATGAGTGCCACGGCCACACACTATGATCTTAATGGAGAGTTTTGTTTTCTGGATTTTTTTTTTTTCAGTAGGGGAAATTAAAAGTATAACGAATGCAATTAAATTTGTATAATGTTAGCAGGATTTATATGTAAATTAAAAAATTCTAAAATCCCATTTTTTTTTATCAGACTAAGTGCCCCCATTTTTATCAAAATACCTGGTAGCAAGGCACCTGGGTGGCTCAGTTGCTTAAGTGTCAGACTCTTGGCTTCAGCTCAGGTCATGACTCAGGGTCCTGAGATCCAGGCCAGCCTCCGGCTCTGTGCTCAGCGGGGAGTCTGCTTGAGATCCTCCCTGTCTCTCTCCCTCTGCCCTTTGCCCCCTTCTCTCTCTCTCTCTTTCTCTAAAATAAACAAATAAATAAATCTTTTAAAAAAAGATACGGGGAAAAATATGGTAGCTCTAAAATGCTATAAACAGTAGAGAACACAGAAGAACCTGAGGAAATATTCCTTGAAGGATTAAGAGACAATTTAGGGAGAAAACACCCTCCCATAAAGACCATTAGAAAATGATAGAATACAGTATAGAATCAACTGCTATTAAAATAGCATTGTCTATAAACTTTCTGGAAGTTCAGAGAAATTTTCTTTTTATATAGATACACCTTGATTACCCCAGACAGAGCTTTTATAGACTAGGCATCTCTTCCCATTCCTATCATTTAGAGCAGGCCAGGTGATTTAAAGAGTTTGGGAGCAGGTAACATTTCTTCTCTTAGGGTCTCAACCTCTTCCAATTATGTGAAAGGAAAAGGCAAACCTATGTGTACTGCGTGCCGGCCATTTGCTGAGTACTTTTATATGTTCTGTTTCTCTTTCTCTTCATCACAAACCTGCAATATAAGTACCCATTTTACAGATGGTAAGACTTCAATTCAGATAAAGTCTCATGCTTGAATTACTGAGCTTTCAAGCAGCGGGACCAGGGTTTTATACCGAGTCAGAACTCCTGGTCTTTCAGAATCATCATCATGTCACTGGGACCTCTGATTTGTAGTTGAGTCAGATAGAAGTTGGGAGTAACCTGGGGACCTACTACTTGTGATTGGCATGTGAAGTAGGGGGGCAGCCTGCTGGCCCTGGGGATGATGCTAACTCTAGACAGTTAGTGTCAGAATTGCTTGGTGTGGAGAACCACATCGCTGGTGTCAGAAGTGTTTAGTAGAGTAGAATAAACCCAGGAATGTTTTTCCTATCTGGCAACAATATGTAATTAATACATTCTTTTTTTTTTTAAGGTTTTATTTATTTATCTGACAGAGAGAGAGAGACACAGCGAGAGAGGGAACAGAAGCAGGGGGAGAGGGAGAGGGAGAAGCAGGCTTCCCGTGGAGGAGGGAGCCCAATGTGGGGCTCGATCCCAGGACCCCGGGATCATGACCTGAGCCGAAGGCAGATGCTTAATGACTGAGCCCCCCAGGCGCCCCTGTAACTAATACATCTTAACAGAGACAGGGATTCTAATGATTACTCGGTTTTGACATATGAAGAATGCTTCAGGATTCATAAGATTGGATGACTATTTATTAGCATCTATCATGTTTTCTTAATAAAACGATGTGGAGAAACACAGTAAACTATTACCCTGAGTTTCTAATGGATTGTTTAAAGTATATTCTATCCAATATCAGAGACACTAAGACATCGTGGTTAAGAGCATGGACACTGGAGCCATGAAAACTAGATTTTACGTTTTTCCAGCTACGTGACCTTGGGCGCATGATGAATCTAAGAGCCAGTTTTCCCACTTGTAAATATGCAGAGTAATCACAAGTACCTCACAGAGATTTGAAGGGATGAAATATGATAATGTATGTTCTTTGTACACTCAATGGCTTGTAGTGAATGCTCAAAAATGTCAGCTATTACTGAGCTGCTTTCAGTATTAAAAATATGTTCTGATTACATTTAAAATGGAAATTTGGCAGATAAAGGACGGAAGCTCAAACCCAAATCTTGCCAGCATGTTATATTTTGTTAATGATATTAACAGGATCAGAATGACTTTCTGTTCATCTAGACAAGCGCACAACCCCTGACACTGTGAACTTGGCTGTTGTGGAATGCTAATCATCACTAACAATGTCAGGGTCAGGCAAAGCGCCAGCTGGAGGAAATTTAACCAGGGATCCATCTTCCACATCTTTATGTTACATTTTATGTACATTTAGCATAACTGGTTTGCATGGAAACACCTTGCAACCATAGAATATTCATGAAGATGGCTTCTTACACCTCTCATGCTTTACTTCCTGGATTTATACATTCTCCCATCCCCCCCTCCCCCGCCACACACACTTTCTCTCTCTATTCAGACAATCATTTATTGGTTGATTCATTGAGAACTGTGGACTCCGTTGGCTAGATGTCACTGATCATGAGTTTACTCTGTAAACAGAGAAGAGAAACTGTTGTAGAAAAGAGTTGGAGAAGAAAGGAAAATGAAAAACACTACTAGAAAATGCCAAACAGAAGAGAAAAGTCGTAATAAATA
Source organism: Neomonachus schauinslandi (assembly GCF_002201575.2). Lineage (NCBI taxonomy): Eukaryota > Metazoa > Chordata > Mammalia > Carnivora > Phocidae > Neomonachus > Neomonachus schauinslandi. Next base: position 19,837,800 of record NC_058409.1, read on the forward strand.
AAAATATAGAGACTAAGTGGAAGCCGTAAGAAAAATGAGTATTTGTTTGGTGTGGAAAATTAGTGCAGAAATGACTGAAGGACAAGTACTATTGAAGAATTTCTTATGACTGTCACCAGCACTTACATTTCGTATTGTTTCCCCTAGCCAGTTTCTTTAAGGAAAAGAAGGCTATTGTTAATCAACAGCACTAAACGACAGTGCACGTTTAGCTTGTAGTTAACGTTAAACATTTGCCGTAGCTTTATGTGCTTACTTTGCACAAGCACTGCTTAATTTCAGTTTGCTGGCATTGGAACTTGAAAGAGGGTGACGTATTGAGAAATAAGACGATTATCAGGGTTTCCAGGTAAATAGGGAAGCTTCCTGGTTAGAAGATCCTGTGTTACCATGGAGACACAGTTTTCCCATCGGTATGTAGAAATCATTTTATGTGTTCTTCTGTCATACCTGAATAATAAATGAGTCAATGACTGGATATGGTCAATGAGATGGAAATATATTCCTCACATTTAATGCTTTAAGGCAACAAATTTCAAATGGATTCCACAAGAAAACAGGGAGGCCAAGGAGGGGGCAGTAATGAGAGTTTGGACCACCAGTCTCCAGATGAAGGATATGCTGCCCACCCCACAAACAACAGGCTCAGGTGAATTCATGCATATTGGATGCTGAGCGCTTGGATGCCCCACTAGGCTTCCATCACTCAAATAGGACAGAGAAAGATTCTCCTATGGGGAGTGTGAGCAGCCTAAAATAGACTGACATGATAGTTTTCTGACAAATGGTGCACCACACCACACGATAATGAAGCTCAAAGTCCACAAGCCTCACAAGCGTATTCAGAGCTTCCAATCAGAGAAGAACTTCAAGGTGGAAGATAAAAACCAGAACAAACAGGGAATGAACAACTCGGCAGAAAAAGAAACAGGTGAGGAAAAAGACATCTTCCAAAGCCTATTAATAAATATTTTAGATAGTTAAGAGAAGATAGTGCATCCATGAATTGAGAACAAGATGCTAGAAAGAATTCAGAAAACAAAAAACATTTTTTTTGAGATTAAAATATAAGAAAGTGAAGAGTTGAAAATAAAGTCAGAGGAACAGTTCAAAAAGTAGAGCCAAAACAACAGAAAACAGGGAGAGGAGATAAGAAATTTAGAAAACAGTCCAGAAAATCTATAATAATAGAAATTTAAGTGTGCAGTAATAGAATTTTAAAAAGAACAAGAATAGAGAAAATGGAAGATAGGAAATCATCAAGAAAAGAATTGAAGGCATTTCCCCAGGACTAAAGGTCATGCATGTCCAAATTAAAATGGCTCCTAGGAGGCCCAAACAATGAGTGAAAGTGGGTCTTACGTAAGGCACATCAGTGTGAAATTTCAGAACTGGGCACAGGGAAGATTCTCAAGGCATCCAGATGGAAAAACCAGTCATATACAAAGTGTTAAATATCATACCAGTTCTGTAAGCTAGAAAAAGGGAGCATTTCTTCAAAACTCAGAAAGAATATCATTTCCCGTGCAGAATTTAATACAGAGCCAAAATGTCAATCCAACGAGACGAGAGAATACAGATACGATCAAACATGACAGACATCATTTTCCAGAAACTGTGATCCACCCAAACTGAGGGAGCAGGATAAAAAAAACATGGGACACAGGAAACAGGGAATCCAACACAGAAGAGAGGGAAAAGGGGCCTCTAGGACGACAGTGAGGAGGGATTCCAAGAAGGCTGCTCTCTCCCCATCATGCAGGGTGAATGGGCCACAGCTTTAGATGGAAAATTTGTAGCCAAGGACGGTGCCACCTGCTTGACTCTGTTGCCATCCTTTCCCCCACCCAGAGGGAAGAGATAGGTCTACTGAAAGTCACTGAAACCACTGATGAGATCCACGATGGTATATGATGAGAACAAATGATGACATAATAAAATATTATGGTGCACGCGAAAGATCGGTGTCATTTTTTTTTTTAATTGAAATCTTGGTAAGAGCTTGTGGTTCCCATAGACAAAAATGAAGAAGAAAACACAATTCTGCCTGAATAAGAATAAATCTCCTTTATATGCAGTCATTCACTCTCTACTCTATTTCTCCATTAATGAGGGTTAGGTATCCTTCCGGGAATGTGTCGGTTGCCACTTTTATTTTAAGAGATCACAATAATTATGCCTCATGGAATCAAGGACTGTATCAAAGTCACTCCTGGCAGGAAATCTGGAAGGCTGGGAACGTCTGTCCCTGATGGAGCAGTGGGCGAGAACGGGGTCATTAGAACAAAGGACCAGGTCTGGGGTGCCTGGGTGGCTCAGTCGTTAAGCGTCTGCCTTCGGCTCAGGTCATGATCCCAGGGTCCTGGGATCGAGCCCCACGTCGGGCTCCCTGCTCCGTGGGAAGCCTGCTTCTCCCTCTCCCAGTCCCCCTGCTTGTGTTCCCTCTCTCGCTGTGTCTCTCTCTGTCAAATAAATAAATAAAATCCTTAAAAAAAAAAAAAAAAAAAAAAAAAGGACCAGGTCTGTAGCTCAGTTTTGCTTTAAGGAATCCCCTGCTCTTTATATGGAGAACAACGCTGAAGGACATAGAATCTTTGGTTTTACACTGGCAACTGAGGTGTTCTCTGTGAATCTGTGATTTTCACTTCAATTCTGGGAGATTTCTCATTGCCATTCCTCACATGGGCCACTCCAAAAGCATGCCCCTGTATTTACTAGTCTTAAGATCTAGAGTCCTAGTGATTTTGTCAAAGAAATATGCAGTTATTAGATGGTTTTGGTATGTTTCCTTTTGTATAGATTAATGCTACTTAGTTTAACTACAGTCAGTTGTTCCAAATATGTAAGGAGTTAGGATGATACTAGTATTAGGGAATGTCTTTGAGAGTTTCCTTGGTGACCTATTGTTTTTTCTTTCTGCCTCAGCCCATCAGGAGGACATGTTATGGCCCCACCAGCCACAACGACTCCCAGAAAGTAGAACATGCCTCCACACCCAAAACGGTGGGTCTTCTCCCTTCCTAATTGATTGTGATCCATGCTCACCCTCCAAGAGAATTTGAACAATGCTGTCAAAAATAATCTATTCAGTTTATTAAAGTCTTCTCTCCTTAATTTTTGTGTTGAGATTTGACAGATAAAATAGTGATAACTAATGGGAATTTTTGAAATGAAAAAGATCTTCTTTACTTTTGTTTATAAAAGTTACTAATGAAGTTTGAAGACTATTTTTGTTTTGTTAAAGAAAAAATCAATTTAAGTTTATTTTTACATGACTAGGAGAGATCAGAAATACTTCAGTTGCACTTTACCTGAATTATTTGCTGACGTAGAGGACTTGCATTGTCCCTATGACAAAGTAGTTTCTACGTTTATGTTTTATGTCCCAAATCCTGACATCAGATTTAAAAAATGTATTTCTTAGCTGCTATCTTCTGTGGTTTATCCTCAAGAAAATAGTATTTGTCATGGGCGGTTTTGTAGAGTCTCTTTGGTATATCTAGAAAACATACGATCTAATCCTGTTATTTAGTTGAAAATCAACAATGAGACAAGACCATTGTGATACTCTCAGACAATAACTTTCACAAGGCATATGAATTAAAAGATATATCAAACTGCTTTTAAAGACTTAAGAGCTTTTAATGCAGCTGCTTTGCATTCACCCACCGAAACTCCTATCTTATGTACAACCACCTCTTTTGGGTACCATGTGATATTCCCAAAGTTTCTGAATATCCGCTTTGAATCTTGTAATGTGAATGAAGTGGAAAATCACACCGTCGGTTGTGTAACTTACAGTCATAAACTTCAGGGGTGAAAAATAAATGCAACTTCATTTATTTTTTAATTCTGAACTTGGAATAGAATGCTTCTGTTTTCTCATTCTGCCAAATAGCAGAATTTTTTATCCAAGTTACTTTTAGGCAATCTGTGTTACTTGTAGATTTAATCTCAGTCTCTTGGGTAAATAGTCAGATCTAAGGTTCCCACCTCCTCTTTATTTTCCCTCCTCCCCCAGGGATGAGCCATGCCCGGGGGTGGGATTGAGAGGGGTGGGTGTTTTTATTCAAGTGCAAAGGCACTTGAGCCTGTCACTCAGTTGAGTGCATGTCTGTGTGTCTGTATGTCTGTGTGTATACACTCAGGGAGCAAAGTACCCTGCTTAATGTATGACCCTGTTACTTTGCGCTACCACTTTGGATTGGATTGTGAAGGACAATTTTATGAAATGTTATGTTTTGGAATACAAATTTGGAGTCTAATTTAAAGATCCCAGAATATGTAAAGTGGCTGAGGAGATTTCAAGTTCCCGGTCATTGAGAATTTCTAGGTTCGTCATGGAAGGAAAAACACTGCTGAGGGAGGCTGACTGGCCTATTAATGTTAAGATAAGAGGATTAGAATCATCAGGGGAGCCTGGGTGGCTCAGTCGTTAAGTGTCTGCCTTCAGCTCAGGTCATGATCCCAGGACCCTGGGATCGAGCCCCACATCGGGCTCCCTGCCCTGCGGGAGGCCTGCTTCTCCCTCTCCCACTCCCCCTGCTTGTGTTCCCTCTCTCACGTCTCTCTCTCTCTGTCAAATAAATAAATGAAATCTTTAAAAAAAAAATGATTAGAATAATCAGACTATGTATACATGTATATATATGACCCCACATATCAACAAATAATGAGTATTTACATATTAATATACATATGACAGATTTTCATGTTGCATACATATGTATATGTGAATTTGCATATTCATATACACACTATTTCTATTAATTGACCTTAGAGCATTTTTATTATCTTTATTTTTTTATTTTTTGAACTTAACAGCATTTTCATTTGTAACTCTATAGATGTTTGAAATCCTATAAGATTAAATGTGTGCGTATATATCATACACTCGCAGGAAGCAATTAGTTCTATCCATTTGAACATTTCCCCATTATTCAAGAGACTTAGGTGAATATGTTTTTGGAATACCATTAGTCTAGAAGAAAACTTTGGTGAGACTCTGTGAATAATCTTCTCACTTCCCCATCGCCGCGCTGTGAAATCCATAAATGAAGTGTTAGAGTATTCCCACTTCTCATTCACACTCGCACCACCGCACCCACTCACCCCAGAAGTGTTCCTGCCGGGAGCTGTGACTAACCGGGCCAGTGCCTCCCCGGCCCGTCCATTGTCCTTTCTCATGGCCTCTCCTCAGGCCCTCGGGGCCCTCTGAGGACCTACCGCCCGGCTCAAACACTGGTGCGTCTCGCACTTTTCTCTACTGTCGTGTGTGTGTGCCAATGGACACAAAGAGATAAAAGAGAAGGAGACCCTGAATAACACAACCCCACTGCAAGCGTATAGCCGATCGGCTGCTGTGGAAAATCCCCTGAGGAGCTACAACCTCATTTTCTCCACTAAGCTCAGAAGGCCCCGTGTCAAGAGGTGACACACTCTTGTCCCACCCCCCAACACCTCAGGCTTGGAGGTTTCCTCACCTGATTTTATGCAAGAGAGGAGAAAGGGAAAGCTATCAAAACTATCCTGCCTTAAAGGCTTTTATTTATTTTTTTTAAAGATTTTATTTGTTTATTTGACAGAGAGAGACACAGCGAGAGAGGGAACACAAGCAGGGGGAGTGGGAGAGGGAGAAGCAGGCTCCCCGCAGAGCAGGGAGCCCGATGCGGGGCTCGATCCCAGGACCCCGGGATCATGACCTGAGCCGAAGGCAGACGCTTAACGACTGAGCCACCCAGGTGCTCCGAGGGACTTTTAAAGAGCAAAATCCTGGAGAGAGCTCGGATTGCAGGGCCTTGAGGTGACAGGGAATTTCCCTTTGCTGTCCTGTTGGAATCGAAACCCTTCAGAAATAACAATCTTTTCCAAGTTGTCCATTTTGCCTTCCTGGCATGAAAATATAAATCATCACTACTCTATGTAAAGGGACTTTTTTTTTTTTTTTTTTTGCCTGACCATTAGAACTCCAAAGGTTTATTTGTTATTACTGAAAGAGTGTGGGTTTTAGAGTTTCCCAGCGTACTGAATCGCTCCCACCTCATCAATACATTTAGAGGGATCACAGAAATGAGCTGGCCGGGCTCGGGAAGAAATGCTTGATGTAATATGTCTGAAGGAGGCTGGGTCCCTTTACTCCAGGGAAAAGCGAGCTAAGTCTGGATAAAGCGTGTCCCTCTCCTGTTGTTACTCAGGTCCTGAAGTCAGTTCTCCTGTTGGGCTCCATCACCAGGCCCACTGCTCCCCATTGGCCGGTAAGGGATCCAGAAATGAATGTGGCCCTGTTAAAGCTTGAGTTCTTTTTTCCTTTCAATATCCATGAGCCTGTTTGTTGATCCCTAGGAGCATCCAGCTAACAGTAACCAAGCCTGAATGGATACAAGTATCTTAAGAATTAGACACAAAGTAGTGTTTCTGGGCAGATTGCAACACTGCATTACCATGCAGAAGGCTAGATTTTCTTCTTTACCCTCAAATCATTTTGCCTTCTTACCAGAAGAGAAAGAATTAGAAAGAGAGAGAGAGACTTATATTCCCTACCTTCAACTATAAAGTAATTACTAAAATAAATTCCTTCTAAATGCGTCTGTGAGAATAAATGAGACATTTTAAGCAATAAATAGTGAATTCTGGCAGAAAGAGTTTCTCTCATCAGAAAGGTCAGTGAATATAATTAAAAATATGAGGAGCCATCCCCTTTAAATATTTTGGATATATATTTATGAAATATATTTGTCACTGTTTCTAAACAATGTCACTTTTTCTAAAGACATTTCTAAATTCTTCCTGAAAGCTTGTCTAAATAAATATATATTTATGCATGGCACACTTAAAAAAAGGAATTCTTGTTATTACAGGCATCTAGGGAAAACCTAAACACATTTGTGACTTAAGATCCATTTAAATATGTATTTTCATTGCCAATCATTTGTTTATTTAATGCAAAAATGTTCTGCCTTCATTAAAATTTGGAGCGTTCATAGGAATTTAATAGCAGTGACAAGTTCAGTTAGTAATCTCAAATACTTTTACCTATAGTCAAGGCCAATGATTTTGCTTAACCTGAAAATTGTTTGCCCTTTTAATCACAGGAATATAAACTGAACACTGATTTATGAATTTTCTAACTATTTTCCTTGATATAGTCATTCACCACGGTTTTGTCTTTGGCTGCAACACATATTTAAAAAACATTTGCTTATGCCTTTATTAGAGACCACAGGGGCAAATATTAACTAAGCCTGGTTGAAATATGAGCTACTTGAAAGGCAAATAAATGGTATTTTTCTCCTTTCTCACTGCAACTGATGACCTGCTTATGACTGAGCCACTTATACAAGAAATTTTTTTAAATTAAGTTTTGATATTAGAAGTATAAGTGGGTTGAAATTCATGAATTGAGTAATTATGCTCATAAGTCCATGCATAGCTGAAGCATATGGCCAATGTGATGAAGTTCAGATAATTACAGCATTATTTAAATAAGTTCAACAGAAGCTTTTTATTATTTAGAATTATTACGTTAAGAGACCCTTTACAATCATAACCTTAAGAATATTGCCATGTATACTATTTGCCATGAATATTTTTCACTTACAATCTGTGTGTATAGTCATTACTATCAAGATTGTGTGTTAAATGCTCTTCTGGGCTGGGCTATTTAGGCTAGATTTGATGGGGAGTGAGGTGCCTCTTTCCTTATATATGAGAAACTTGAGAAAGCTCTCAGGTTGAAATATATCTCCCTCTTTGCCTACAATTCCATCTCTGATATAAGTTCATTCTTGCCATTCTGATTTTCTTCAATATAATCCTGATTAAAGCACAATATTCCAGAGAAAGTAATATGTTAAGACATTGATATCCATTAACATCATTGTACTAATCACAACTCCCTCCTAACTGACAGCTAGTTCAGAGCAGAGTGCTGATGAATTTGGTTAAGTTTTTGTTTTTGTTTTAGATTTTTATTTATTTATTTTTATTTGAGAGAGAGAGAGAATGTGAGCAGGGGGAGGGGCAGAGGGAGAGGGAGCGAGAGAATCTCAGGCAGACTCCATGCTGAGTGCAGAGCCCCAAGCAGGGCTCCATCCCATGACCCTGAGATCATGACCCGAACTGAAATAAAGAGTCAGACACTTAACTGACAGAGCCACCCAGGTGCTCCTAAGGTTGTTAAGTTTTGGTGTAGGGAAATACAGAAAGCTCTTTTATAAGTCAGCATGTGAGCTGACAATACAAAGGGTCAACCCTGAAGACAGTGTCTAGGGACAATTCTGAGAGACAAAATAAGTTAAACTCAGTTCCTACACTACCCTAAATTTCAATATAAAATATAAAATCTGTGCACAGACAGACATGTTAAGTATTCAACACTTCCACTAAATAAATATTCACATTGTATCATTAAAAAAGGTGATATAATCTATCTACTTTAGTAGAAATTTACTTATTCTAGTAGGTAAACTAAGAATCATGAGAATACATATTCAGAGTAAGTAGATTTGGAAGATACCTCCACATTTTTTCAGTGGTAGCTAGCAAGATTTTAGGGTATGTATATTGTTGGAGGAGCTGTATATTTGTAGAGAGAAGATAGAAGTGTGGTTGGCCTAAGGAAGACGAAAGAAGAGCTTGCATTATGAGAGATAGAAAATGAGCTTATATTGTGCCAAAGAAAAAGCTGCAGGTTCAAAACTGGTTGCTCCTGAAAGGCATCAAACAAACTAAATTTATTTTTCCGTTCAATTTCTAGATGAGAGGAGTGTTCCAGGACCTTATTTTTTGATTGGATTTTTCTGAGTCATGTTCATACCTTGCTTTTCCTATAGCAAAATTTCCCAGGTTTTTGTTAGTCACCAATGCAGAGGGAGAAAAAGACTCACACAGTTTTTACAAACTCATCAAAATTTTCAAAGTTCTTTTCTCAGTTATTGGCTAGCAAACTCTTTAGTGAGTTTCCAAAAAAATGGGTCTAACAGGTGAACTGTCTTCCAGTATGTGAATTAGGCACAAATATATTATCTACTGTGGGAGGAACCATAAATATTGGGACAGGAGATCTAATGTGTGTGGAGGGTATTTGGGGTTTTCTTCCAACTGAAGTGACCTAAGTATTTTTCCAATAAATGTTGGAGAGTGCTACCTGTTACCCCAAGTTTATTCTAACCTGGTAATTCTGAGATTTTTCCTCCTGGAATGAAAATAGTCTAGAGTTTCTATGTCTTTGGTGTTGCTAAAGTTTTAGAGGCCCTGAGACTTGTAGATAGGCACTCATTTGTATGAATTTCTAGCTGAAGTAGTGTGATTTTTTTAAAAAGTATGTAGATTTGAAAGATTTTGTCTTATGCCTTGCGTTAGCTCTCCTAGAGATCTTGCTATTCATTCGGAAAGAATGTATCCATGGTGATCAGGATAGTAACAAGCAGGAAACTTTCTCAACTGTCATTGAGCCCATTTCTCCCCTGGGCACCAGATAAACTTACACCACAAGTTAGCACAGTTCATTGTGGTTAAAGATGCCTAGCTGAAACCCATAAGCACCATGCAACTCTGAAGAAATCTCTTCATCTCAAGATTTTTTCTAGGTTCAAAGAAATGTAGCCTTATTTGAATTATTCTGAAAATGCTCTTCATCACTAAGGCTAGTCAAGGCACATAAACAAGCTTGAGCTTTCTTTCTTTCTATCTGGATTTGTTTTCTCTCTTGTCATGCAGAATGATAATGGGATGAAGCTGTTGCTTCCATTAACAATCATGGCTCATATCTCATCTTTTCAGTTCTGATGCTAATCACGGCAAGGCCCCAGCAGCCTGTTGAAGCACTGCTGAGCAATCCGTGTTCAACTGTGACCCGAATTCTAAAAGTGAAAAGCAAAGGTAATGTTTCCAAATAACTTACCAAGAAATGTTTGCACCGTAGTACAGTCCAATTCGAGCATCTCTTAAAGATGTGACATTTCAGTTACTTATATTCCTCTTCTTTCTTTCTTTCTTTCTTCCTTCCTTCCTTCCTTTCCTTCCTTCCTTCCTTCCTTCCTTCCTTCCTTCCTTCCTTCCTTCCTTCCTTCCTTCCTTCCTCTCTCCGTCCTTGTCTTGCTTTGCACATTCCTCTGATCCTTACCATTTATACTCATTGCTGATATTAGGAACATCTGATTTTCATGTACTTCATTGAGGAAAATAGGGTTGCTGCCTTCAAAGCACTTACAGACCAATTAAAACAGTGGTAGAGGACCGATGGCCTGGGAGTCAGATTTGGCCCACCTGGTTTTGTCTGGCTGGTGAGCTATGGCTGGTTTTACCATTTTAAATGATTGGGGGAGAAATCAAATGAAAATAGTATTTTGGGACACATGGAAAATTATATGAAAGCCAAGTTTCAGTGTCCATAAATAATGTGATTGGAACACAGACACAGTCATTTGCATATGTGTTAGCTACGTTCATGCTCTAACAGAGTTCCGTAGTAAATACCAAGATTGGCCCACAAAGCCGAAAATATTTCCTCTCTGGCCGTTTATGAGAAGTTTGCTGACCCCTGAATTACACTATAAAATAGTGAGTGCTAAAATGCAGACGTGAAGAAAGTGATGCCCTGAGGGGAAATGAGTTCACTGCCTTGGGGAGGTTACATTTTCCACCATCAGTTATTAGTCCTTAATATTTTGAAGACATCTCATGTTTGTGGAGTTTTTTTCCATCAATAGTATTTAACCATCACAACCAAATGCAAGCTAAGGCAGCTCTACAATTAGAGTGAGTCAGAAGGAAATGGCTTTTGCCACCGGGAATAAAAAAACTGAATCCATAGGAGAGGAGACGTTTGCTTTATATCCAAAAATGTGTGTTGCTAACAGAATTGGAGAAGAATTTTCCACCGTCCCCTGTGCAGCCTTAGCAGTTCAGTGGCTGAAGAAGACTCTGGGCCTTGGGTTTTGCATCTGAAAGAATGATGGGCAGAGAGGCAATGCTTCCTGAAGATTCCCCCACACAGCTGACTTCCAAATCCCCAGCCTCTTCCCCTTTACTTACTTAGCCACTTAGCATTCGACTGTGCCTCATCTTTGAGGTTGAGGATGCTTACAATGCATAAACCCATTGCAGGTTGTTTTCGGTTGAGAGGTCTTAATCACCATTTAGCTTTCAGATGGACATTTTCAATGCTTCACTCCTCTGTGAAGTTTCTGAAAGTCCTGCCTACTGGTTAATGTTACAAAAAAGAAGAAAAAGTCAGGGAGGAAGGGAAGAAAGAACCAGCTTTCAAGAATGATGATCCTGATTCCTCATTATCACCTTTTAAAAAGGCATACTCAGCTGTTGAAGTGTTCTCGGGAGTGAAGTAGGTGCAAGAACACGCTCATGGATAGCATACGGGGAGGGTTAGCACGCCCATCCTCATTTCACATCTGGGAAAACTGAGGCTCGGAAACATTAGTGAATTGCCCAAGTATATAGAATTTGGAAACTGGCAGAATTGGCATTTGTACTATTGAGTGGAAATTTGGGGCTGCTTCTGTATCACAGCTACTTCGCTGTTGTAGAATATAATGAAAGCTACATGTCTAGATTTAGCTGTCTCTGTTGCACACAGGTTAAAGATATGAACTTAGCACACTCTATTCCTGCAAGGAAGTTGCCCTTCAACGCATGATCTGACCTGTGTTGCCCAACCCAGGCCTCCTGGGAAGATCTTGAAGGCTACACCTGACAACTTCAGCCCTTCAGCTAATGTGGTCTGGAGAGCTCCAGATGTACAAGGGCTGAGTGATAACTTTGTTTTAAAAGCAAGAGAGAGGCAGATGGCTCTCAGAAGAATGAAGACAAAGCCTTGCCAGGTGGGGACCTCTAGGGAACGCAGGGCAGACTGACCAGATGTATGGTGCGGGGGAGAAGTACTGCGAGGGGGAAACTAGTCCTAAATCAGAAGTGGAAAGATCACCTCATGGAACCCTAATTCTGGAATTACAATTAGATGGGAAAGCATCCCATAAGCCCAAATATTTATGGAGGGCCTCTTATATGCCTTAGACCAAACTCGACTTTCTGGAGGATATAAGGCTCCTCCTGGAGGTTCACGTGTAATTAGGAGATAGGACCTAGATTCTATAAAAGTTCATCCATTAAATAAAATCGTGCCCCTTGTAAAGGGTCTGAACTTGGGCAATTCTGCCAAGAATTGTTGTTTAAAACTGACTTGTCTGTGATTGCACAATAGTAACTATTAGCTCAGGAACTGAAATGAGGAATTTTCCAACCATATCAAGAATAGCTTGGAGGATAATCAAATAGCCTCCAGAGGCCAGTTGCCCTCATTTGAATCCCTCATTCATCGCCTTCTACCTGTGTGCTATCGGGCAAGTCATATAACCAGTCTATGTCTCAGCTGCAAAATTAGGACAACAATACCTAGTTTGTGAGGATTAAATAAATTATTACATGTAAGGCATCTCTAAAGAGTTTGGCACATAGTGAAAATTTGATAAAAAGTAACTGTGACGTATGCATTAATGATTCAGAATAGACCTCAATATTTCTTTAAGGTTTCCATTCCAACTTGAGCGTAGGCAGTAGGTTTTAAAATTATACTTGCATTTGAATTTGCTGGCTTTATGTTGAAATGAAAAATTATAATGTACTTTATCATGGGGAGATGTGTGATCATCATTGGTGCAATCAGAAGATAAAAGATGAAAGTGATATTTATAATTATATAAGAGCTTGTACTTTTATAAAAGCCTATACTCCTATGTGCCAGGAATGATTTTAAGCTCTTTTATATGAACTTAATTCACTTAATCCTTACAACAACCCTAGGAGATAGGTAGGTACTATTATTATCCCCATTTTACATATGTAAGAATACAGGCACAGGGAAATTGAGAGAGAAGAAGGACAGTGCAATTATTTGAATTGCTTTATGTCTTATGTTGATGTTAACTATGAACTCTTGCCCTTCCGTTAGAGTCATTCTTTTATATGTTTATAATCTATTAGTGTAATATTTTAAGTGAAGTTTTATCTATGAATTATATATTTTAAGATTTTGCTGATTGTGTATTTTATGGAAGGTCACTGGGGGACAGGGTCAAGCTAATTGATGAATGGACTACAGTGGATGAGCGGTTTCTGGAGATGATTAAGAGATAGGTCAGAGAATTGGAAAAGCCAACACAAATGACAATTGCTAACAATAGAATAATCTTGAAATTACATTATGGTTCAATATGACCAGACTTCAAACTGGTAAAGACGCTTGAGTATAAGTACTTAGTTGTTTTATGGGGGAATCCTAATGGCAAAACCTCATTTAGCAAAGCATCATGAGAAACTTTCCACTGAGGGTACTGATGAAAGCATCATGATTTTTAATTACTCTCCAAAATGACTCTTTATATTTAGGTCTTCACAGAATATGCTTCTGCTTGAAATCCACTGAATTTATTTTCATTTTATAAATAGTAGCCTTTGAAAGGAATGTAGCTAGTGCTGTTACCAGCCACTAAGTTTGAATTGAACCAATTACTCAAATCATGATGGATTTGAATTAGTTTTCTTTGAGTTTATGAAAACATGCTTGTAGAATTGAATTTTTCTCTCCCATCATTTATCAGTAAGAAGATAGCTCAAGTACTTTGAAATAACAGTATGATTCCCTATGATTGGTTTACAGGCAACATCGAAGTATTTTGATACTCAAATGGATTATGGAAAATCCTTCTGGATGTTTGATGTTTTCAGTGGTCAAGGCAGGACTGTGTATGGACCTCATTACTGTGCTTCATCCACAATAGGCACAGGCAATATTGCAGATTTGATTTTCCCTGATATCCATCCAAGAACACGTAAGAAATCTCTCTCATCCTCCAGATGAAAATTTCCTTCTAATTTTCCTCCTGAAATACTGGTAGAACCACTCTACCCTGGAAAGGTGGAGTTCTTGAAGAGCTCGGGCTCCCCCCAGGTATCCTGATGGAGGTGGTGAGTGCTCTGGGAAGCCCATCCAAGCATGGAAAGACAGTGGTGGTATTTTTCTTGTGTGCATATGATAGACCTAGAATCATAACATTTTAGGTCTAGTTATAACCTCTTTAACTTAATAGCTGAGCAAAGCAGGACCCAAGGGCTAGCTTGCTTAGGATAACTGTCCCACAGTCACTGTAAGAATGCAGATCTCAGGCTTCCATGCACTGCTTTACCTCCCATAGGTCCCAACCCAAAGGACCCAGGAGACTCTCAGTAACTTTCAATTGTCTTTTCTCAGTGGTAGATTACACTGCTCTGAATGAGTTATCATGTCCAGAATTGCATAAGATTCCCTCCAAACTGCAGCTTGCTTGCATTCTGGTTATAACATGTAGCCAGAGACTCAAAGAATTTTCCCTGAAATAAAGGAACTCAATATTCTTAAACCAGCAGAACTCTGATTGCCTTATTTGTTGATACCTCCTGCAGTAAAACATCCCTGAGATGGAGTGTGGAGCTGTCTTTTGGTTCCAAGCTAATTAGAGTACAGTTTTGAGAAATGGTTTTTTTTAAAGATTTTATTAATTTATTTGAGAGAGAGAGAGAGAGCACAGGCATAAGCAGGGGGGAGGGGCAGAGGGAGAGGGAGAAGCAGACTCCCTGCTGAGCAGGGAGCCCCACGTGGGACTTGATCCCAGGACCCTGGGCAGATGCTTAACTGACTGAGCCACCCAGGTGCCCAGAGAAATGTTTTTATAATACTAAACACAAACATGAAAAATATTGATGGAAATTTCTTCTTTAAATTAAGTTATAATAAGTTTTGTGGACTTATAAATTAGACAATCTATTCCCCCATCCAACCCCTGACCCAATGCTTTGCTCAGCTGGGTCCACCTATAATGCAATATTTGAACTCAAGAGCAAATTCAGCTGCCTCAGTATAAGAGGTGGGGACAGGGAGCAAAGGACCAACAAACTCAGCTGTCCAGTAGTTGGGTTAGTGGTCTTGCCACACAGTGGCCTCTTCAAAACCCCTATTAGCTTCAGAACTATTACATTTACACAGGAAGGTGAACGAGCCAGTCACTATCAAGAACACTGACATTAGTTGAGGGTGTTTTGTTTTGTTTTGTTTCAGTTGCTCTGAGGAGCTTTTTGTTTCTGCACTCAGGAAGGCACCAGGCTTATGTTCTCCTCAGAGGACAGAGAAGCAGCAGAACCATTAAACAATGTTTATACCTTATGGAGTCTCTAGTAGTCTAAACTAATGCTTCCATTCTTATTAAAAATGTTGCTGCTATTTTAAAATTCTGATTCTTCGGGCATCCAGGAGAGGGCATGGCCAAGGTCAGGACGGTTACAAGGATTTCACAAGTGTGCAGTTAGGAAAAAAAACAACAGAACAATAAAAGATGGCAGAGGAGAACAAGGAAGACAAAAATAATCTCTGATTAACAAAAAAGTTATTTTTGAACATTGCAGGTAGGTCAAAATTATGATCCTTTTCTCTAAGGATCTCAAACCCAAGAACTGGTTGGTTGCCTTATTGTGGAGATCCAGCTCACGGCCTTCCACCCACCTCCCAGTCACACCCACGCCGTGCTCTTTCCCTCCTTCTGCTGGCATAAGACATTTCTGTGACCAGAGGGTCAATGCTCAGACTCCAGATTGGATGCAGTCTCTTGTATGTCCACGTCCACTTTCCTTGCCCAAAAGAAATGAACGTTTTTCCAGAGTCCCCTATCAAACTTTGAGTTATTTAGAGACACAGCCACGTCTATGTATCTGAGGCTGTGCAGAAGAGAGGTAGGCAAAAATATTTTAAATGTGATCTTTGTGTTCTTGAGCAAATCACTTCACCTCCCCAAACCTTGTCTATGTACCTATGAAATTGGAATAATTACATTATGTGTCTTGGGATGGTATGGCCCCTGTGAGGTACTCGGTGTGATACTTGACCCATTAGGGATGGAATCTGGGTGTGGGAGGAGATCTAGAAATGTCACGCTGTGACTTTGCCCATTCCCGAAAGAGTCAAAGAGTTCTGGGACTGCACTGGAAGGGCAATACGCTAAGTGGATGGTCTCCTTGGGCCAAGCAAGAAAGGAGACAAGACATACTCTGAAAGAGGACCCAAGAGTTCAGAGGCTAAAAAAACCAAATGAACCCAGGCAATAAAATCCAAGCTGAGACTAGAAGCAAAGGGGAGGCAAGGAGCTTGAAGCAGGAGATCCAATTGAGGTCAGAGGGACCTGGAGCAAAGAAGGATGGGAGACCATGTTGGATGAAGCTCAAGGATGCTGAGATGAATGACAGTTGTACATCAGAGAAAGGTGATCATGGGCGCACCATCTATGGGAAGTCACTATGTAAGGGGTAAAACTCTAGTTAAATGTAATGGTAGATGATGTCACTGTTTGACAGAGTTCCATCTTCCTTCCTAGGGAAAAATGATACTTCTTAGCCTATTAAATTCAGATGTAGCCATGAGATTTGCTTTGTCCATATAATTTAAGCCACCTTGTAGAGGCCGTAAGAACCAGGACGTGCTTTGCCATGCTCTCTTTTCCTTCCACCTACATAGCTGGTAGAGGCTGTTCCCTCTGGGTTTTGGAATGAGGAAAATGATCACGTGGGAGCAGAATCCTCAAGTGACCCTTAATGAACATGTAGCAAAAAATAAATTTTGTTATTTTTTGCCACTGAAAATGTGTTTTTTTTAATCACAGCATTATCTGGCCCATCTTGACTGATACAAATGCAGATTACTGGTTGGAAGCTAGAAATTAATGGTTATGCTTGGTTAGACTTATTTTAATACGGCCCGCAAAGTATGACAATGATGTTGCAGGGGAAAACAAGCAGGGAAAAAATACAACTGCAATGTTTATTTAGGACAATTTGTAACAGAGAATGAAATCTGTGGGTAAATTTGTTATTTCTGCTAATATCCTAGCCAGTTAAAATAAATTAATAAATTAATTAATAGGGGGCCCAGCCTTCTTTATGCTCAAGTATCTTATAGTCTAATCAGAAAGTGAGAACAAATTCACACATACACAAACACACACACACACTACTTTCACTGGATAAAAACATGCAAAAGGGTACAAGTCTTGCCATTGTTAAGAGTTCAAAGTCTAGGGAGAACAAAGGTACAAGATTGCTGAATTTTGTTATTGTGATTATATTGTTATTCTAATTATTCTAATTGGTATTTTGCTGTTGCATTTGTGGTGTTAGATATAAAGAAGATAGAAAGAGAGTAGCTGTTGATTGGAGTTGCAGAAATAAGTTCCATTGTTCTTCTTTGTTGTAGTTTCCTGAGCCAGGTAGTTTTGAATGGACCATACATGATGGGAGAAGGGTAATTTGTTGTTTGATGTAAACAGATGGCTTAGGAAAAGCTGTGGCTCTGGAATGATGGAGAAGGAGAAAGATTTTGGAGAAAAAAAAAAAGATGTAAGGAGCTGTAATCAGGTAGGCAGACAAGGCATGGATTCCATCCCTAGATGGAAATCAAGACAGAGCTCTAGGAGCCAGCAAGAGCTCATCTCCAATCACAGAGGCTAATTTTCAAAGGCAGGACCAGGGAAGGGGTGACTGTTAATGATGAATAGCCTATTCTCCCATCCTGACTTGGCCTAGAAATGTGGGCAGGTGCAGGGAATGATAGAGATTTTTCTTCATCCTTTCCTCATTTGCAAACACAGCTTTTCTTGGCTTACACATTAGTAATCCCTAGTCCACTGAATATCATATTGGCATTTGACCGGAGCCCCTAACCATATTCACGATACACAATACCAATCGCAGGGCTATTGGCAACGCTAAATGTTCATTTTTCTCAATTGGCTCCATATCCATTTCTGAATTAAGAAAAATATTGAGAACAAGAGCAAGGACCCTTCCTAAAAGTAATGCTGAAGGGCATTCTCATGAGGACAAAAGCAAACGGAAGTGAGACTGAGTTAATACCTGCTCTGCCTCACGTTATTTTAAAGGTGCTGTTCCTGAGCATTTCAAATGAAGAGCTGCCTTTTTCACAAGCTCTTTGAAAATTATTCCCGAATTAATATTCAATCTGCACTAATTACCCACACAGCTTTTTCACTTCGATGTTAGTAATATACATTGAACCTCTTGTTATTGCATTTGTTTATAAATAATTCCTGCAAAATAAAGTTTATAAAAGACAAGTTTTTTTTTTTATTTATTTGACAGAGAGAGACACAGCGAGAGAGGGAACACAAGCAGGGGGAGTGGGAGAGGGAGACACAGACTTCCCGCCGAGCAGGGAGCCCAATGCGGGGCTCGATCCCAGGACCCTGGGATCATGACCTGAGCCGAAGGCAGACGCTTAATGACTGAGCCACCCAGGCGCCCCAAAAGACAAGTTTTTTCTAAGATTAGATATGGTGTCTAGTGCTTCAGCCTAAAAAGGTTTTATTTTACAAAATTTGAACAAGTACATCCAGCCTTTTTTAGATCAGCAATGGGAAAATTCATTATTAATACATAGTAACAGTGATATTCTGCTACCACTAATGATATATAATCTACTTCATAACTTTCTTCAAACGTTCCTGAAATTTAACGGGGTATAAATACATACACATAAATGAATGAACAAAGAATAGAAGTCAGCTAAATTAATAAATACACAACACATATTAAAATAGATGACTTCTGAATGATAGGGGGAAACGGTTTAGATTTTATTGCATTGCCTGTGATTACAAGAAATCACATTTTAAGTATACCCAAGAGGTTTGAAGAGCACCTAGAAGGCTTAGCTTTACTTATAAGCAGAATAGACCAGAGCCCTCCAGGGGAGTTTCAAGGTGTTCAAGGAAGCCCCTTGTCCTCAAAGAATTATCCGCTTCCCCTAAGATGCCATCATGAGACTCACTGCCTGGGTTTTAAGCAAGGGTTTTATTTCTTTTTTAATGGTTTGCCCATACTATTCTGACAGTTTTTGCCAAGTGAAATTGCACGTAGTTAACAAGATGCACACAGTTAAACAGTCAAATTGCTTAGAGAGGCTTATAATGGCAAGTAGTACTCCCGTGCACTACCCTCACCTTTCAGGTCTCACCCAAGGCAGAACCAAATTTTAACAGTTGCTCTTTTTAGTTCTCTGGTTATTTTCTCATTAACAAATTGACCCCACGCTTGTCTATTCTGTGAATGCTCACATTCTCTATTCCTACGCTACTGTCCTAAGTGACAATCTGGCTCGATCTTTACCGCTGCCTCTCTCGATAATTCCATCAGGATTCCCGGCCCACAAGGTACTGGACGGCCCCAGAAGGCAGTGGGAACACTCACTTATCCCCAGACCTGGCCCTTCTTCCTATTTGTGGCCCCACTTCTCCTTCCCGACCATAGTCTCCCGTGCCGGGCTGTCACCCTGTCCCAGCTGCAGCCCCCTCTGCATGGCGTCTGAGCTCGCTCCACCAGTCAGCCCTCCTCCGTTCATGTCCTGTCCCAGAAATCCACCGAGCTCCTCTCTGCCTCGTGTTCCCCTCTGCTGTCTTCATCACTATGGGCTTTTATTCTGGTCACTGTTCACTATCACTTTATTGGAGATAAGAAGGGGAGGAAAAAAGAGAAGATGCATGTATTTTGAATGGAAATTTCAGGCAGAGGTTCTCTAGGCAGGGTACAGTATGTGCATGTTTCTAACGATGGGTCCATGGATTTAATCCAAGAGGTCTGGGATACCTCCAATTTTAAGCCTAAGGCTCTTCCCTCAAGGACTTAAAATGCCTAATCTTGTGGTGAGCATAGCACAATGTACAGATGGAGCTGTGCAATCACTATGTTATACCCCTGAAACTAATGTTAACATTGTCTGTCAACTATATTTCAATTAAAAATAAAACAAAATAAAATGCCTAATCTGGCCAATCAAGAAGGGAAAAAAAGACATTTAACTTTATCATTTTCCAAATGTAGACTTCATATGCCCTATGTCATTAATCATACAAGTTTCTTATTCAAAATACAGATTCTTGGTCTTACTGAATTAAAAAATGTGAGCCCGGGCCCCTCAAATCTGCATGCTTAACAAGCTCATGAGGTAATTTAATATTACATATAATAGAAATACAGATGCTGGAGACTATTCACATGCTAAATACATAATAGATATTATTTGCAGGCAAAATCATAGATGGTAGGCTGCTATCTAAGTTTGAAATGCAGGATCGGAAGAGAAAGATGTACTCTTAACGTCTATTAATTAATCTTAATGTCTGTTACTCTTTTTTAAAGATTAATTAATTAATTAATTTAGAACAGGGGGAGGAGCAGAGGAAGAGGGAGAGAGAATCTCAAGAGGATTCCTCTCTGAGCACAGAGCTGGACACGGGGCTCAATCTTACGACCCTGAGGTCATGACCTGAGCTAAAATCAAGAGCTGGATGCTTAATCCACTGAGCCACCCAGGCGCCCCCGGGGTCTGCCTTTTAAAATAATATGCTACACGACCAGACCTTTTGATTGATCCCACTGGACTATTGGAACATATGTAGAGTTAAATGGTTTTTCAAGCAGCAGTTGATTACATCATTCATAAGATGTAGCATTGAGGCAACTGGAATTTGTGCCCAAAGACCATAGATCATAACTTCTGTTTATGACCATTTTTTTCATTCGTCAGCCTCCTTTCCATCATTTCCATGAGTTGAAATATCAGAAGTTGAGACTGGCTTTTCATAAATTTTTTTAACCAGCATTTTTAATTTTTATTATTATTATTATTTTTTAAGATTTTATTTATTTATTTTGACAGAGAGAGAGACAGCGAGAGAGAGAGCACAAGCAGGGGGAGTGGGAGAGGGAGAAGTGGGCTTCCTGCTGAGCAGGGAGCCCGACATGGGGCTCGATCCCAGGACCCTGGGACCATGACCTGAGCTGAAGGCAGCAGCTTAATGACTGAGCCCACCCAGGTGCCCCTAACCAGCATTTTTTTAAACTGCTTTGTATGACTAGTTTTCTCCTCTGGGTGTTTTCAAATTGATTTTCAGTGGTGAGATTTTTAGTTCCAGAATTTTGTCAGGTATGAAAGTCAGGCTAACAGGTCAGTAATTCTCAGGCTCATTCTATTTCATTTTCCAAATCATCTTAATGTTTTAATCTGCTCAATCCTCAAAGTGTCCACACAGTAGAGGTCCCTTCTAAAGAGCAGCTGTTGAACAGAAAGAATAGTGCCAAAATGAGAGCATAAAAATGGAGAGGGATGGTATGTATAAAACTCTAATCGGCACTTTATATGATATTTTAAAGGTATTAAGTATTTCAAAGTCATTAAAAAAATTGTTATTATTGTACAAGGCATATAAAAAGAATAAATTTACCCACCAGGCTGTTAACTCCTCGGTATGAATTTCTTTTGAACAGTGAATAATCCATAGTAACGTTCTAATACTTTCATGCTGTAATTAGAATTAATATCAAAGTTTGCAAATATTGTCTCTAAATAGAACAGGGTTGGACATCAGCTTTTTCGTGATGCATTTCCTTCCTTGATGTTTTATTGTTTTGACTTAAAAGGAGAGAAATGAACAAACTTGTTCATTTCACAGGGCAAGCCTTATTACTTGCAAGTATTACACTCTGTGGGTGTTTCCTTCCTTCCAAATACATTTCCACTGAGTTGCAGCATTGTTTGTTTCTCGTTTCATTTCGAATACTACTCTGTTCCAGATTCATTAGCTACTAATTGAGCATTTAACATTCTACAGAAGTGATGTGTACAGAAATGCGTTCAAGGAACAAAAAAATCAAACCAGGAGGCTGCTAATTTGCAGTTGGACTTTAACCTGCTTGCTCTTAATAATGCTTGAATATAGATCCTAATTTATGGGCTTGGTGTGAATATTATTAAACCTTCCCTACCGTTCCCTTGTGCTTTGAATGTTCACGGACCTGTGAAGATAGCTGAGTGGATAAATATATATAGACCTGGCAAAGCAGAAGGATATTAGAACTAGAGCTCATCTTGATTAAAAAAAAAAAACTTTATATCACATGATATATTTATTTTTTTTAAGTGAAGAGGACAGAAACATAGAAATAACACAGAGACTGACTTTCACTGCTTTTTTATGAATTGAAAGTGGGGGACCCATTAATATGTGTTCTAGCCTGCCTGTCTTTCCACCCTAATTTCACAGTTGCTGGTGGTTACATGAGTTAAACTTGGCTTGAGCCTCTAAGGGGCGAATGAGAGACTATGGAGGGAAAGGAACCAAAGGGACACCAGGGAGAGGGGTAGACCAAGAGGGAGGAGGGCTGAGATATCAGTTCTGCCCCTCCACCTTACTCTGTGTGTCTTTTTATCTAGCACTTCCCTAAAGACAGTGGTCAGCTATGTCCCAGTGTTACCACAAAGAGTGAGGAAGATCAATACTGCAAGTTTGTGCTTTTTGGGGTTTTTTGCTTGAGACAATGAGAAGCCACAGATGACCTTGGGAAATCGAGTCCTGTAGAGAAATGAGGACATAATTCAGATGTCTGCTGGCTGAGCAGGGAAGGGGTGGTGAGGGAGTGGAAAACAGTGGAGGTGGGCTTATCTGCCCAGAAGCTTGGCCCCTGCGGCTGGATGTGGAGCCCCTCTGGGTCCTTCCCAGGGAGCTTCCCAGAGTTGTGCAGTGACAACCTGAACAGACGGAGGCAGGCACCGACTTCCCCGTATTTGTCATTCTTCCTCCACCCAACACAGAACGTATCTGATGCTGAGTGAATGAACTTATTGAATGTTTCTTGACTACGCGAAAGAAAAATGGACACGAAGGAAGAAACTAGATTTTTACCAAGAACCTAGTGATGAACATGAAAAGAAAATCAGGTTTCTGTTTTGAAGATTCTATCAAGAATCAATTCGATTTTGAGGATTCGACAAAGAAATACAATAAAGATAATGCTAATATTAACAGCTTTGTGTTGGCATAAAGCTTGATGGTTCATGAAGCATCTTTTAAAAAAAATATTCATTGTCCATTACTTTATGAAAAAGTGCAGCATGGGACATTGAGGGAAGAACTGTAATCTAGAGAATATTCAAGGGTGAGACTTGAAATTAGAATATAGAGAAAGTTCTTAAAATAGATTTCTAGTAATATTGACTCAGGATGTTGTGTGGCTAAAAAGAAAAACTGAATTAACACCCAGGAGTAACCCTGGGATCAGAATGTGTAAGAGAAGCATAGCGTGAAAGTCATCCTATTCACCACAAATCCGTGTGAGTCTGAGCTTTGTACAGCCCTGTGTAGCACTCTAGGTTCTCGATTTAAAGCTGGACCGGAAAGCAGAAATTTGGAGAAGAATTCAGAGGAGAGGTAAAGAGAGCATTAAAGACTAAAGAAATAGGACCAACTGTGAGATGTTCAAAGAACTCGACTTTTCATAAATCCTTATTCGCTGTTCCAGAATTCTCGATGAGTCCCATAATGTGGCTGCCTGGGGGGAAGGGCTCACTCCCATCATTTCAATTACAATTATCTTATAAAAGAAATATCCAAACTTGGCTGCAGGATCTTCACCAAACGTCCTTTGGTTTCCCTAGTTCAAGCTTCCTCGGGGGAAGAGCATTCTCACAAAATCGTGTGGTGGTTCATGACTGACTTTTTGCAACCGGGGTAGAATGAAAAGAAATGCACCATCTCATTGAGACTAAGGAAGCAACGGAGAAGTTAGTTTCAACAGAGGTTGTCAGAGTGGGGTATGGAATCTAATTCTCTGGGGAGTTTTAAAAATAGGCCAGTCTCTGTGGGACGGTTTCAGCCTGCGGAGGAGCCTCTCATGTTCCCTTCCACCTCTCCGAGTCTATAGGGTAAACACGATCTGAGGAGGCCTCCCGGGCAGGGTGAGCTCGCAGTAACTCCGGCTCATTTCTAACTAGAGTGCCTTCTCACCCCATGGAATGAGAAGTATATAAGTCCGGGTGGGGTCAGAATGTTCCCTGAGCCACACTCTGTTGGCATTACCAAGACAGGTCTCTCCCTCCACAGTGCCGTCGGCTGAAGAGCACAAAGGATACCAGTTAGTATTGAATGATAGTGCTCTGTCGGATTCCATTTGTCCCATTGTGCGTGCGTGCGTGCGTGCGTGTGTGTGTTTGTGTGAAAATATAATCAGAGAAACTCATTGGAAAGGAAATACGGTTAAAAATCTGGAAAACACATGGAGAGAGAACCTTCATATTCGAGTGAGGCTAGCTCCTAATGTCAAGCATTTGATTCTGACATTAGATCATAACATTTGGCATTTATGTTTTCTGGGGTCTGAGGTCTATCCAGGATTGTTGTCTGTTGCTGGCAGTTGGAAATTTTCCTCCTAGACAATGAGCTCTCTCCCAGTCTCTTACAGCTACTGGGTAATGGCCGGCTTCTCGCAAGAGGCGAAGAAACAGCAAAGCTGACAGGCACAGTCAGAGTGAGCTTTAAATATCATGCACCCCATCATTTGGTGGGTGGGTGTTGTTGCTAACTGCGCTTCTACTTCAACAAAGAAAGTGGTGAGTTGCCAAAAAACAAGGATGTTCCATCTTAAGGATTGTGCTGAATTCTTTCCAGAGAAGCACTTTTTTTTTTTTAAAGATGAATTTTATCCTAAAACATTTTCCAAATTTATTTAGGCATTCCATCCAAGGAAAATAATTTAAGTATTGTGCCATGTAACTAGAATTTGTAGAATTAGAACAACTTTCTCTCTCCAAAGGTCTATCTTTATTCATCAGTGGTCTCTGACGGCCTGCGTGGGGTGGGGTACCTGTCAAGGTCACAGTCATACAGGCTGACCAACAGATACACTGGACCTGGCAACCTACAGCCTAGCACATTTACAAACAGGTGGTAAAAATATGATTTTGTGGGGTTTTTTTTAAATTGTTCTTTCCTCTTCGCCTCCCATAATTACTGCTTTTCTGAAAGGTCAATTTTGTTTTCTTTAGGAAAAAGAGCCTTCCCTTTGTTTCCCAAATACTATGTTGATGCCCTTCCTTAGAAGTCTTCCTCTTAATTAAGTTGGCCCGAAGGTCACAATCCATAATCAATATGGAGGCTGGTTGCTGCAAGGTGCTAATTGACATCCCCGAAGAGGAATAGTGTCAACAATCAATAGAGAAGAGCAGAGCATTGGTAGATTTATGGCTTTGATTTTGAAAAGGTATGGGAATGCCCGGTGATGTTTCTCTGCTCCCCCCTCCTCCCTTCCCCCCCCCCCCCCGTACTCCTTTTGAATGTTAATGCTTTCTTGAAGATGATTTCCGACTCACTGCTAGGACACTGCCTCTACTCACTGAAGCAGAATCCTCTGAAGAGTTGCGGAGGCAGAACTGAAATCATGGCTTGCCACAAAGCAGCAGCTGTATTGGCCGCTAATGATGCCTCACACAGAAAGACGATGCTCCTTTAACTCGGGGGTTTTAATGGGAAGTTTCTAAGGCTGAAAGGACGGCTTTAGATCTGGGGTGTGCCATCAGCCGCTTGCAGATACCAGTCTCCTGCCTCAACACAGCCTGGTCGGGAAGAATGGAAACTAAAGAGGCTTGTAACTACCTGTAACTGTTCCACCAGGAAATGGATCAAGTGTTTGTTCAGCCAGATGCAGGTACTTGACCAACACTGTGTCTTTGATGGGCTAATTAATGCTTTTCTCTAACTTTACGATGTATGCGTGAGCGATGATGGCAGGGATGCCTTTTGCATCCAAGTTCTGAATTTAGATCTAGATGTCAGATGAAGTCTAATTAAACAATTGCTAGGTGAAGTTAATGCGAGGGGGTGAAACGGAATGATGCCTTTATGTTTAAAGCATGCTTAAGTTTATAGTGCTACCGATACTAGATAAAGGAGGAGTAAAGCAGGCTCTTTTCTTTGCTAAGCTGCAGTAAATTGTTCCTGAAAGCTATTTGCCCATTACAGTTATTTCTCCATTCACCTAAAACATCCAACCTTCCAAAATGTTACAGGGATGTTTTAATTTGTTCACAAAGGATCACAACTCAACAACTCCCAGTGATAACGCCGACTGTCCCTGGTGTCCCTGGGTGGCAAGCACGGTGCAGCCCTATCCTTTTGAGGTATCAGCAAGCACTCTTGTTCGCTAGGAAACACTCAAGGACAGAGAAGGCAAGCCGGGGGATAACAGTAAGGTTTATCGTTTGAACAGAAAAGTTCCAGTTTGCTAGTGGTGCCTTTTGGTACCCCCAGTTCCCGATGCGGCACTCACGTGGGATTTTCCTGAGGTTCTCAGCCAGGCTGTAGCCTCGCCCTGCAGTCCCTTTAAAACTCTTCTAGCAGATGTTGGGAGGAAGATGAAGACAGGGAAGAAGTAAAGCTGAGGTTAGGGCTCAGGCTGAAGAGAAAGGTCTCCTGCTGACCCAGAGCTGGCAAGCCAGGACCGAGAGGGGTCCACTCCCCAACCCAAGCAGACATGTGCAGGCTGACTGGGCAGTGACAGCCCGAGGGAACGGACCTCCCTGTGCAGCAGTGGGGGCGGGCGACAGTTCCGAAACTGCCTGTTGACATTTGTAGCTGACCACATTTACTAGTGTGTCAAGCCATTGTTTTGGGGCTTTCTAGTAGCCTTGGGTCTATTTGTTGGCTGTATAAAGTTCTATCTCTGTCCTTAGCCATCCTGTGAATTCTGGAG
Organism: Neomonachus schauinslandi; assembly: GCF_002201575.2. Taxonomy (NCBI): domain Eukaryota; kingdom Metazoa; phylum Chordata; class Mammalia; order Carnivora; family Phocidae; genus Neomonachus; species Neomonachus schauinslandi. The sequence continues at coordinate 19,864,431 of NC_058409.1, forward strand.
CATCAGGGCTATTGTACTGGATCAAGAGGGCTGTATTCAGAAGAGAAAAATATGGAACTTGCCATGTATTTATGTGAGAAAAAAAAAAGGGAACTATATGTTGGTTAAAATATAGGAAGTACCTAGAAAGAGCCAGGAAATCTTTTCCTGAATTTCTGGGCTGGTCACCAAGAGGGCCATGAGTTCTTTGAATTTATAGGAAATATTTTGCCTCCTTGTGTGTATATCCTGGAATGCAAATTACTGTTCCCTGGGCTCATGCACAGTAGTTCCACAAGATTCATAGGTAATAACTTTTGTTTATATAGTGGTTTGATTCCTTAGATGAGGTAGCTTTTTTGGGGAGGCTCACGGTTATAGGGGAAGATATATAATAGGGTTGACTGGGATGTTTACACGTCTGGGGCGGGAGGGTTGGGATGGAGGGTGGAGTGTATCTCCAGAGACTCTACTTATGCAAACAGCAATGCAGCTGAGGCTTTGTTTAGCTCAAAAAGCAGAGATGATTCTCTTTAGCCTCACTCTCAGCATATGTATTATGTTAATCATTGAAAGGCATGTTAACATTTCAACAGTCAGTTTCAGAACTGTTGCAGAATAATGCAGCACTCGGAGGAACTTCGTCTCTGCTAGTCATTGCAAATTCAGTCTTGCCTACCTAGCCAATTCCCTTCCTGGTACAGTCTGCGGAGTGGTCTCACCAGTCTGCCAGATAAATATAAATAAGATACACGGGATGTCTTTGTAGGACGAAGTGTGTCCTGTCCATCACATGCGAATGTAAACTCTACAAACCTGTGGGTGTTCTTGTTCAACGGACCCACTGTTTTTGCGTCTACTTTTGAAAACATGTCAAGTCACAGAACTAGGTTTCTGGCCTAGAAGTTTTTATAAAATGAGGTGTGGCATTTAAGTGGTTTAGAGGTACTTAAAATACAGTATTGCTTCACTGCGCCCTGCACACCATTAGCAGCTGGGGGATGGCTGACTTGCTACTCATTCCTACACACTGGAGAGAAACTTGCGAGTCAGCAGCCTTTGGGGAATGCTTCTCTTCTGGTAACGGATTTTTATGATTTGGGGCAGTTTACTTATAATCTCCATTCCCCAGTGTGCTTGTTTGCATAATAGAAATGAGAAAGAACCCTCATTTTGCACAGAAATGGTAGAAAGAGGAAACGCTCATTCATCATCACGGATTTATTGAACGTTCACGATGTGCTAGGCAGGACTTCACATGCCCTGCCTCTGTTACAACTATGACCCATAGTTGCAACCCACTGTGGAAGGGCGGGGGGGGGCGGGGGTCCATGAGCTGATGGCCACGAAAGTGAGAGGGTGGGACCAAATGCCTGTGGGCAGCTCCACAGAGCAAGGTGCCAAAGGCACCAAACTAATTCTGTTGCTGTCACTTTAAAAATAAGAAAAGCAATATATCATTGCTTTAAGGTCTATTTTCTTCAGATAAGATAATTTCCCTTACTGTTAAGTTGTATAATACGACGCTAACAAAATGAAATGTCCAAAGGATCCAAGCTTGGGAAGGCTACATGTTGACACTTACGGTTTCCAGGTAAGACATCTGGCTTCGGGATATTTTAAACGGCTGTTCTTCCCCAGCAGCAAAGCCAGTTAGCTCCGAAAGGCTTGAGCCCTGAAACAGAAGGGCCACCGTTAATTTTTGTATTTGATGGGACCCGACCCATCAGCCTTGAAGCCAAGGAAAATTTAAAAAGGCAAATAACAGCTTTTCAAATCATGAAATCGGAGACTGTTAAAGTGTCACTGTGACTCAGACTATCTGTGATTCTTTGAAATAAGATCTACTTCAAACACAATGGTCTGACATCCCAGGCTGGCTGGATGATATGGGCTTTTTTACCCCTTCTTTGTCTCAGCTGGTACCTCAAAGTTTGAATTCAGTTCCTTGGATTGTAAGGGGCTGGAGATTTGATTCAACCTCTATTTTAAAAAAAAGGCAGTGACCCCAGAACAGCCAGGAATTCCTCAAGGAGGTTGCTATTTAGTAAGGGGACCGAGTTGAACGCCCTGTGGAGACGGGTCCTGTGAGAGGTGCTGCCACAGAAAGCAGGTGCAGGGCTCCTGGGGGGGGACAGAGCCGGAAGCGCCCCATCCCTCTGGTGCAGGGAGAGACGGAGGCCCCACCGAGGAGGTGGCATTTGGTGCGAACCCTGAGGGAGGGAGCGAAACCCACAGGCGGGAATAGAGGGAGGAGGAGGGCATCAGGCAGAGAGCATCATGACTAAAAGCTCAGAGGTGGGAAACCTGGCGGGGTTCAAGCAACAGCTCGTGTTAGGTTGAGCTGCAGAGCAGACCAAGTGAGGACGGCCTCCTCAGGTGTCTGCAGACTCCATCCCATGTAAGTCTGTTCTTCTTGGTCCTTGTACTCTAAACCAAATGCGATTTGATCTTTGTTCCTGCTTGAACTTAGGAGAAAAAGAAATTCCTATCTTACAAAAATTCCATTGTCGGAATATGACCTAATTTATCGTCCAGGCAACAGGGCTCTCAGGTCCGGGAGGGACTCAATGGGCCGTTAGGGTCTAGGACGTTGGGGCACCAAGGTTCTCTGGAGGGAAGAAGTGGTAAGATCTGAGCTGAGAAGGATGGATCATGGCGCAGTATGTCGGAAGCATGAGGAAAGAAAAGAGAGGCCTCTTTGTAAATTATTTTAAGTGGGGCTAGTGGCTGAGAGTGACAGTGGCTAGGGCCGAGCTGAACTGCTCACCAGGGGCTTTGTAGGTGATGCAGAGGGTTTTACACTTTGTGACGATCACAGAGTCCAGGGAGCTTGACTCTGGGGATGCGTTATAGGATTTTTGAGATTGGCATCTTTTAATTCAGTTTTCCTTGGTCCAGTATTAAAATGAGCCTTTATTGTGTTCTGAGCACACACAGATGGAGGTCCAGGGAAGACATGCATGCGCCGTGTGATGGGGAAGCCAGTTAGGATCGAAATACGGCCGTGAGTAACTGCGGTCCTCTCGTACTTAAAAGAACCGCCTATGGTTATTATTAACAGGACGGTTATGTCGGAAGTCCTTTGAAATAATTTACTTGCCCAGATTTCTCTATTCGTCTGAAAGGAAGATTTCATTATTCAGGTAGAAGCCGTCGTGAACATTTTACAAGGATCATTTTTGCCAAAAGGGGACATTTCACTCCAAGGCAGACATTTTAAAAATTTTGCTGTCTTTGAATATTTGGGGACTGTGGTAGCTAAGTGATTACATTTATCTCTTTTTCTGCCTCTTCTCTATCCATTGCTGCCTTTAACTTAAATGTGCTGTGGAGCTTTCCCAATTTGTAAATTACTGATGAGCGGATCGCGGGTTTAAAATCAAGCAGGCTCTTCGAGGGATTTCAATCAGTCCCAGGCAAAGCTGTGAAAGAGCCGGCTTTTCTTCCTGGGTCTCCGTATCCCCATATCTCTTTCTAACCATCTCCGGATCGTCTCATCTGTACCACCCATCCCCCACCCTCCCCAGGACTTCCCTACTGGGCCATCGGCCTTCAGCGCCCCATGTCTGCTCCCCCAAACCCCAGCGGCCCCTCATTTCCAGCAAGACCCATCAGCCCCCTTACTATCTACCACATTTCCCGTCCTTCAAGTAAGAGCAGTTTTCCCAGACAAATCCTTGCTAAGTTTATCAGGAAGGGGTTGGAGGGTATGTATTTATGTTTTAGCAGGCTTCTCAAAACCTGTGAGGAGGCTGCAGAGAGGGTTAACCATATTCTTGCATCTGTTTTTTAATCAGCATAGGGTGGTATCACTGCAAATTAAAACTGATTTTTATATCATTCTAAGGGTTGGCTTCCCTGGGAAGAAGCCAGGCTCCAGACTCATTTACAGGGAGACGGAAGAGGGAAATGGGGCTGATAACCTGAATCAGGATGACTAGGTTACTTGCTGGGGCTTCTTGGAATGCTCGCCCATCCCCGCAGACCCCACATGAATGGTGGACCAGCTCAAAAACATGAGTTAGGAGGAAGCCTAGGCAGTGTGAGATGATGAGCTAGGAGAAAAGGAGTTGGCATTTTGCCTTGGACGAACGACAAGGCTGGGGAAGACTGCTCCTGGGCGTCAAGATGGCTCTCATCAAGCGGACACCGGGGGTGAGAAGGGGAGGACTGAATAAGGTATCACTCTTTTGGCCCCCCAGCTTGTGGCTAGGGAGTCATCACAGGCTCAAATTGTCCTATGTCTAGTTGTTCACTGTTTTCAATGAACTTCACAGATCCAGAAATCTTTATGGTCATATGTTTATACAGTTAATGGGCTTCAATTTTCCTCTAATTCCTTTCTGGATTACATCATGTTTTCATACAGAACGTCCTGAAAATGCATAGCTATCTCAGCCGTGTTAAGAAGAGACAAAGAAAGGGACTCTGGCCTCATTTGGGCTGGAGGGAAAATGGACATAGAGTGGGATTCTAAGTAAGTCCGTGGGGAGGGCAGGCTCAAAGGAATGGGATGCTCAGTAGGACATGGAAGGACAAACAGGAACATGGCAAGATGGCTTAGGTATTCATTCTTTGAGCAGCACATGACTTTCTTTGCACCCAGCCCGTGGTGAATTTTATACTCAGTGTGAACAAGCCTAGTTTGGATATTTCTTGGGTGTGCAAACGGCCCTTACTGGAAGCACTAGGGGTTCCTGCGTTGGAAGCTCTGGCCACCCTTTCCTGTCCCCTCCCCTCAGCCTAGTTATCTGCCGAGAGTTAACACCCAAGGGTGGGAGGGTGCTTAAAAACAAGCAAACCGAACCCAACGCAATCCATCAGCATCCTCTATATCCCTAAGGAGCTTCTTTTTAAGAAACACCATCAAATTTTATCCCAATCTTGCTTCAAAACAAAAATGAATGATAAGCCAATCTACCGCAACTATTTCAGCCTTAAACAAAATGTAGTCATAGAGCTGCAAGATATTCTTTCCCCCAAAATTGGTAACTCCTTCCTTCCAGACACTGGTTGTAAATCCCTTTATAGACTGTGCTTAGACTGTGATTTTATAAACTCTGAAGTATCAACACACACGCAAACTGTTATTATGATCACTAACGCTATACTTCAAGGCAACAATTAGAAGTTAACAGTAGAAATATTGTGTTCGAGCTTTGGGTCATAATTTCTATTTTTATTTGGTTGCTTATTTTCATTGAACATCATTTCTTTTGAATCCATGTTAATTCCCATAGCTGACTACTCTCCTACACAATTTTTCTTATAAACAGACTCATACATAGATTTAGTTCAACATCTGAAGTTTTCATGGCCTTTGTCTATACTACTCCAACTTGCCTTTAAAGACAAACAGTAATATCCATATATCTTCATTTTTCCACCAGTAAAATGGAAATGGTGATAACTTATCTTTTTCTTTCTCTTCCTCTTTATCAAATGGTCTTAAGCAGTAGGAAGCCACTGTGAAGCTTTTTTAAAAAATGCAGCCAATCAATTCCTTCTTCCTAGCTCAATTCTCAAGGTGCTTCTCGGGGTCAAGTATTGAACCTGGTCTTTTTTTCTGAAGAAAAAAGAAAAGCAGCTGGAGCTTGGTGGTCTGGGAGTCTGAGATGCCTCCTTTCTCCCTTGGCCCAGGCAAGAGAAAGCAAAGGAGAAGCATCCTGGCTTCCACGGCCATGTCTGAAGCAAAGCAACTCTTCGTTTTGTTCGTTTTTCTTTTCTGTATACTTTTCAAAGTGTTTTCGCAGACATCCATCCTCATTATGGTACCGTGAATGAGATACACAGACATTTCTGATTCCATTTTTACAGCTTCGTAAGCCCTCCAAAGGCCCATACTCATTGAGCAGTAAAATGGAGGCCAGAGACTAGGGCCCAGAATCCGATACTCCCTGAGGGTTTCTCTGCTAAGCACCTTTTCCAGCCTCAGTTTCCTTCCACCGGGGCTATAGAGGTCTCTGCTGTCTCGGAGCTCGTGGTAGAATGGCTAACCTATGTTGTGTTTAGCTACAGTCTTGGCACATAGCTGAGGTTCCATCAATGGTATCATTATGAGAATGATGTGAAAGTCATATTATTGGAGGGATTCTGGAAGAGACTTGGCAGGGGACACTGGGTTTGGATGTCAAGTTGGCAGCACACCCTGAGGTCAACATTACCTTGCACATTTCTCATCTTCTGTACTCTGGTTGTCTTCCCTGCTCAGCCCTCCTGGCCCCAGGTGCCTGCCCTGAGGACAATCTGGTAATTTCATGCAAGAGTAAAATGTTCTTTCCCATAATGACACAGAACGCAGCACGTCTGGTGAAAAAGTTTAGAGATTCCTCGTTTTCTCTGACGAACAGGACCTGTGAGCTTAGAAATCCAGTTGCTCTTTGGTAGTTATCCCCTCTCCTTCCCTTTCTTTCTCCTACAGATAACTCAGCGTCTCCACGGGGCAGCCACCATGCTCTCAGCAGACTGATGATGGAAGAGAAGGAAACTGGGCGATCCCGTGCTCCTGCTTCTCTGGACGATGGATGGAGGACAGCCCGTCCCTTCACCCCTAGTGCCCCTTGAGGACGTGTCGGCAGATTCTAGCATGTCTCTAGAGCAGAAAACCACATTTGTGTTTGTGATTTTGTTGTTCATTTTCTTGGGCATCCTCATTGTCAGGTGCTTCCGGATCCTTCTGGACCCGTATCGGAGCATGCCAACCTCAACCTGGGCCGATGGACTTGAAGGGCTGGAGAAGGGGCAGTTTGACCATGCCCTTGCTTAGCAGAGAGGGGCAGGAGCCCCTCCTGAGGAGGTGAAGTGTGGCATGTCTTGGCGAGGAATTCTCTTTAGTCAATGCTCTCAACAAACCAAGTTTTAACAGCACCTGGTCCTAGACTTCCCATCCCTCATTTATTAAACATGCTGTTAGGTTAAAAGCATTTGAAGGATATTGGAGATGAAGGTTTATAACACCCTCCCAAAATAGGAAGGCTTGAATTTCCATGTTTCCTCGGTGAATGAATATTGCTGAACGTGTGCGATGGTGAAAGCAAGAGCATCGGCACTGACACAAACTTTGGCATAAAATGAAGCGCTCTCCCACCCAACCAGAGAATAAAGAATGGAAAGGATCTGAAATGAATCTGGTCACAGCACCATGAAGGGCATTCCTCGTTCTGAGCATGTCTCTCAGTTGGTTTATTTGCACTGGAATCCGGGTCCCGGGCAGAGACTGGGCTGGGTGAACCCGGAGGAGCATTGGAAAGCCAGCGGGTGGGGGGTCCTTAGCGCAAACGTTTCCACGCCTGGAAAAGATGAGTGAGGATGATCTCATTTTATTTGTCAAGTACAACTGAATTCAAAGGCTTATGGAGGTTTGAAAACTCTCCACCAGGCCAAGTACATTCTAGGTATTCATATTAATAAGCTGTGTAGAAGTAGTTATACATAACCTGAATTGACTTTCTTGACACAGGTGATTGAACTAATGGGTTGTAAGTGCAGCTACGAGTTGTTGTTGTTGTTTGTTTGTTTTTCAATAAAAAGTTAATTGTTTAGAAGAGAAGACTGTCACAGTCTTAGGAGGAATGTATGTTTGTGATGGAATAGAGCAGCCAAATAAAACTTCTCAAGAAACGGTAGTGTCTCCTTTCCTGTTTCACTGAGACCAATGTATGGTGGCAGCATGTGATACCGAGCGCGGAGGACGAGCTGCGTTCTGAGAGACAGAAAAAGCTGCAAGGTCATCAAGTTCATCCCTCTCCCATTTCAGAAAGGGCTCCCACACATCGTCCTGCACACGTACAACCTATTCTAAGCACAATTTAAGACCACCGAGAAAAGAGCGATGTGAACACTTCTTATTCCAACCTCTCTTGGTAGGAAAACTTTGTGTCTACACTAGACCCCCGAGGCTGTGTTTATAATCTCTGTCTTCTAATTTTCTCCTCAGCCAGCCATCCTATTTTTTTATTAATTAAAAAAGTTCAAAAAGTCAACTATGCCTGAAAAAGCAGCCCTTGGTAAAACTGCTTCCTTGTCTTCCTTTTTTATTTTTATTTTTTTAACATTCTTTGGAGGGTCTGCTGTCTAGATTCCCCCCTCCCCACGTTCCACTTGACATTGTTTTCAAAAAAAAAATTTTTTTTTTAAGATTTTATTTATTTATTTGACAGAGCGAGACAGCGAGAGAGGGAACATAAGCAGGGGGAGTGGGAGAGGGAGAAGCAGGCTCCCCGCGGAGCAGGGAGCCCGATGTGGGGCTCGATCCCAGGACCCCGGGATCATGACCTGAGCTGAAGGCAGATGCTTAACGACTGAGCCACCCAGGCGCCCCTAAAATTTTTTTTAATTAATTTTTAAAAAGTAATCTCTACACCCAAAGTGGGACTTGAACTCACAACCCCAAGATCAAGAGTCACACACTCTTCCAACTGAGAGAGCCAGGCATCCTCTTGACTTTTTTTATTTAAAAAAAAAAGTAACAGCTCTATTGGAATATAATTCACATACCATAAAATTTACACTTTGAAAGCGTACAATTCAGCAGCTTTTAGTACCTTTCCAGAATTGTGTGACCATCACCACTGTCTAATTCTGGAATTCTATACCCACTAGTAGCCACTTCCCATCCCCTTCCTCCCAGCCCCTGGCAATCTCGAATCCACTTTCTGTCTCTATGGGTTTGCCAATTCTGGAAATTTTATTTTAAATGGAATTACAGAACACGGGGTCTTTTGTGTCTGGCTTTTTGCACTAGCATGTTTTCAAGGTCGGTTCATCCATGTGGTAGCATTCCTTTGCAGGGACAAATAATATTCTATCGTTTGGCTGTACCATGTTTTGTTGGTTTATCGGTCGTCACGGTTATCGAGCGGCTAGTATGAGTACTGCTGCGAACATTTGTGTCCACGTCTTTGTATATTTTCAGTTCTCTTGAGTATATTCCTAGAAGTGAATTTGCTGGGTTATATTCTAACTCTATGTTTAACTTTTTGAAGAAGCTGAGACTGTTTTCCAAAGCGGTTGCATCATTTTACCTTCCCACCAGCCATGTATGGGGCTTTTGGTTCTTTTCTTAACTCTCTTCAATGACCCAAATTTCTTGTTTAGCTATAGACTTTATAATGGAACACACCACTTCAAGAATGAGTCAGATTAAAAGGAGAGCATCACCTCGTGGTATCTACATGCTGCTAGTTTACTGATGCTTCCGAAGATCCTTTGCTTCCAGATCTAAAGCAAAACAGTGATGCTGATCTGCAGTCATCCCCTGGTCTGTGATGTCACCTGAATATTTTTTTCTGTTTTACTAATACATATTTCTTTAATCCACTAATTTAAAAGTTTTCTTTTTTATTCAAATGTCCCATGTCCCATGTGCCCCTATTCAATTTTTTCCTGTTTTCTTGGGTCTCTTTAAACCCATTCCAGTATTTATGAACCACCTGCTTCGAGCCTGGCCTTTCTGTCACAGGGGTCAGTTCTTGCTCTTGAGTACCTTTCAACCTTGTTGGAGGCCTAAGAATTGCAAGAAGGCATGTGTCTGAATCCTTGTGACCGATATGGACTTATGGTTCCCATACTATCAAAATCATCTGGGACCTTACAAAAATATATATGGCCCCCCCCACACACTAATTGTTCTTATAAAAGTTGTACATGATCATGGTAAAAATGTATAAACATCATGCAAAAATACAAGGTAAATATCCATAGTCAAAATTCTGCCTCCTTAGGTCACTCTAATTCCAGTTTCTCTAGGGGAGCTTGTTGAAAATGTAGAGTGCTACGGCCTTCCATCCGTAGAGGCCGATTCTGTGGAGCTGCGTCGGTGAACAAATGGTGTGGGAGACAGAACACGGGAGCGATGGACATGGGCCAAGACAATCAAGGAACTCTCTCGGGACACAACGATTCAGGTGTGATGGTGCATGTTTAAATGTTTGGTACAAGGCTTTATGCAATGGAAGTCATTATTATGAAATAAATTATATCTTGACCTAATAGGATGGAGATGTTTGGGGTGTATGCAAAGGAGGGGAGGAGGGAAAACAATAGAGTAAGGAAAAGGGGTGTGGGTGTGGAACTTGCAGCCAGGAGGGCAGCCTGGCTGGGGAAGACGGTTGGGGCATAGCCAGAACTTGTGTAGAAGGGATAAAGGTGAACACCAGAGTGTCCTTAAAAGCAAAATGAAGTGTGGGAGTCAGTGCAGGTTGGCGAGAAAGAAAATGACACGAAGAGTGGCTGTCAGTTCCAGTTTGTGCAGGCTTCCTTGGGGCAACATGGGGATCTGCTTCTATAATGGGAATGGACTGAAATAGCCACCTGCCCTCTGAGGCTTGGAGCCCAGGACTGCCAGTAAGTGCAAGGGGGCCTCCCGAAGCCTGCTCTTCTTTCTTCCCTCCCTTCATTCCTCGCTCCATTTCTGTTTTTCCTTCTCAGATTACTGCTCCTTATTCAACCTGCCCTCACTGGGTCTCCCGTGCTCCACCCCTCCCTTGTCCAGAGCCAGAGTACCATAACAAGTGATAAAAAGCTTTGGGCTATTCACAGTAAATCGATCCCTCCGGTGAGAAGTGCTAACTCTCTGTTTTAATTACTCACAGCTCCTTGGGGTGAACAGCGTATTCTCGAAAGGTCACATAAGCCCTCTCTTTCCCAGCTTTCTGGCTTCAGGAGTTACAGTGCAGCGTTGTGCCTACCTTACAAGATATTTATAACAAGTGCAGCTGCCCTCTATCGCGTATATCTGCATCTCAGGAGGAAGAAATTACTTCCCCAAGGTCACTCTGGAGTAGAGCTGCTTTTTGATTCAGAAAAATGTGGCTAAATCATGCTCCGCCTAAGATCTATGCCCGGTCTATGCCCCCAAGGGACCCCAAGTTCTAGATCAACATTGCTCCCTCCAAGAGACCTTTTTTAAGTATCTTAAGCACAGAGCAAAGTAAGCCTGACATGGGGTGTGAAGCAGATTAACTTGACTCCTGCTGTTGAAGTAATGAACATTCCAAGCCAGATCATTCTTTTACTATTTTTAAGGGTTAAAGCTGAAACAAAATAAGCAACAGTTTTAGGAGGCAGAAGTTGGAACAGATGCTTAGGTATGTAGGAAAAATATGCATTCAAGTTCCTTTTTTATTGGCTTCATTGCATAGTGTTTTATTGAAACCCTGCAGCTTTCCTATTGTAAATATATTGATAAATTTGGGGAGATGAGAAATTTTATTTGCCCACCGTAAATCATTTTTGAAAAACCCTGTAGTGAAGAAGATGTCAACTTCCCAAACTGACATGTAAAACATATTGAAACACAATTATTTTCAAAAAAAATATTTTAACCCCAGAGTCCTGAATAAATTCTGAGATCTGATTTATGAGATTTGAGGGGTGGGTCTTCTGAGACAAATTATGCACAGGACGGAGTCTCAATTGTTGATTAGTCACAAAGTTGTAGAGTAGAGCCATGATCTCCGAAGTCCCCAAATCACTAAATGTGTATATGCAATCTGGGATCAAGGTAACCCATGCCGGAAGTTATTTGCTCCTTGTGAGGCATCAAAGAAAGACTCCCTAATCTTGGTATCTCTTATTTCTTAAAAGAATCAATGAATGATTTCCAGAGAGATATCTACCTCTTCAAAAGCAAGGCCTCCCCATCCTACAGCGTGGGTTGACCCGATGAGCCAGGGTCCAACATTTCAGCCAGTCTAGGGTCCTTTCCGAGGTCATTTTTGAGAATAGCATTCCCTGGCTGGATTGAGTATAGAATGGAAATTTTGTTTCCAGTTTCCTGCCATAAACTACACTCATGTCTTGTCACAAACACCACGGGATACTATTGTATCCCTCCATCCTGGAGCCTTTCCCACTATCCTGATTGATGTTGCTGTGCTTTAGGGTGGGAGAGGTTCCCTTTAAGCTATCTTTCAAAGGTGAGTTCCACCCTCACTTTTTCTCTAAGCCCTATTGCCCAGCCTAAGAGCTCCAGATTTATGCCAGCTTTCAAGAAAGTGGCTCTCCCTGGATTCTTTGGAGCCTGAAAAGCTAGAAAGAAACATTGCTGCTGTCTATTTCAACCCCCTCACTTTGCTTATAAAGAAATAGAGAGGCAAAGAGGTCAAAGGGCATGTTCTGTCATCTCTACCTACTGGTTAGAGCTCTATCACTTCCCCTAAGTGGTATGAAGAGGAATTCAACCAGAATGGGCGGGTGATAAATCCGCAAAGTGAAATGATGTCCATGTTCTAACTGTCATGATGGTTATTCTTAAATAATCTCTCTCTCTCATTCTCTTTTGGAGGGGGACACAAACATTTTATTTCTTAAAAAAACAAACAAACAAAAACCCTATGGATACTATATTTTCCTTTGAGGTATTCTCAAACTTCAGATGCAGACTTCTGGACACCCAGAAGTATTTCTAGGTAATTATAAAGGATTCCTTAGCAAAGATTCTGTTTCTCAAAACACCGAATAATCAATCCAGGGTAAAGCTGCAAAGTGTCTTTATTTCCAAATAGACTTTTGAGCTGTTTCTTAGCTGAAGAGGCAGACGAGGGAGATTACAGCATAATGTTCATAAAGGCTTTGGCTATGGCCCTATCTCTGGTTTATCAAAGAGATATCTGGTCCTCTTGGGGCCCAGACAGAGCTTCAGAAGATATACAATGAAGTATTTCAAGCTTGAAAGTATTCTTTATCATTTTTTTTGTCATGCATTTTTTCCTAGTTACTTCACTTTTTCTTTCCCTCTATTTTCTGATAAGTGGAGTGTTAGAAGAAGCTTAATGTAACATTGAATGCAGCACTTCTCTGGTATATAAATATTAATAGTCCTTAACAATCACGACAAATGGCTGCCTGGCTTCTGCCTGACCACATCCAACTTCTTCAGGAGTCCACTGCACTTGGAGCTTGTTCTGCTTCTTGTGTCTTGTTCTGTTTTTTTTTTTTTTTTTTACTAAAACTATTTCCCTATCTACCATAAATGTGTCTTTTGGTAAATTTTCACCAACTAGACATTGTTTTTTTTCCCCTGAAGGTACTAAATGTAGTTACTGTTGAAAACGATGGATGGATCTCTCCTCTTTCTGCTTGTCCTTCTGGAAGAGGCACTGACAGCTCTTTGTTCTTTCTCAAAGATGTGTGTTGAGAGATAGGATCTGTCATCCCCTAGGAAAATGGTTGGATGGGTTTGCTTGCACACTATTATGAAAGAGTGGGATTTCTTATGGACGAGCTTCCTCTCCTGCAACTCAACCCACGGTGTGCAGGCATTATCTGGTGTTTTTTGTGTTGCCCTGTGGGAGCTGGTGCAAGAAAATGTGGGTGTTGTAGGTGCTGTGATTGCTGTGATGTTCTCTGTCTCCAAGTCTCATGTCATCCGCCAGCATCCGTGAAACCGTATCGGGCTAAATTGTCAGCTTGCAAGTACGGTAAAACCTCAGCTCCTTCGTAGCTCTTGACATATCGGTATTCCCCCAGGATAAAGACAATTCCAGTGCCTTTAACCATCTCATAGGGTCATGTGTTTTGAATCATCTCCTGCTCTTATCAAACATTCTGGATGCTCTTCAGTTTAACTCTGTCTCTGCTGAGTAGAAAGGAAAATAATAATCCATCTGCAGTCTGACTAAAATGAGTAAAAACAAATTGTCCTTTATTTTGTTCTGGAAAGCCACATGTTGTGAGACAGCCCAAGCCGAAATGATCTTTTTGGCAGCCATGTTGCTGTTGACTCATATTGAACTCACAGTCAGCCTAAACTCTGGGGCCTTCTTATCTATGCCAAGATGAAAATTTATGGATGCCAATGTTATGTCAAATATAAGTTCCCATCCTATTCTTGCACAGGTTTTAAATTTTGCACCTGAGTCTAGGAATTTAAAATTTCCCTGTTGTGATTTCCCTGTATTCCATTTGGACTACCATTCTAGGCTTTTTATAACTTGATTCCCTCATTATCCTATTCAGTGGGCTCACCATCTTTGTGTCATCCATAAATTGGCTGAGCAAGCCATCTATGTATTTATCCACGTTAATGATCAAACTTTGAGCATATCAGAGCTGAGGAGAGAGCCCTGGGCCACGCCACAGAGATCCACAGAGTGCATTTAAGGCATCAGTTGGCAGTGGTAATTGTAAGCAACTGTTCCCCACAGAAGCTCCACGGAGATGCTCCATGGAGATGCTCAGCAAGGGGTGAGCATGAAGCACGAGGACTCATTTAAGTCTGCAGCAGAGCTTAGGAAGACAGGGAAACCACCAAAGTGATATTTGTGTAACTTTCAGAGCTCAGCTGAAACGTTAGGGATCCAAATTGGCAAGTGGGAATCACACAAATGTCAATAAGGGACTCGATCCACATTCCCTCGAGCTTAAATCTCAGAGGCAGTGAAAAGACTTTTGGCGATGCCCAACTCTCTGCCCGGCACTGTCACTCTGGTTATACATGAAAATCATCATGTAATATCTGCCTAAGGAACACTTCTCCCGGGGGCAGAGATCATCAATCATATGTGGCTCCAGCCGAGAAGGCACAGACTATGAAGAGCGCACCTGCCTGGTTCTCTGGCAGCCTGGGTTCATGACTTGTTCCACGATGAGCGAGCTGGGAAGCTTTCTGAAGTCACTTAATTCCTCTGGGCCTCACTTTCTTTACTTGTAAATTGAGATGTTTGGACTGCTAAACCTCCAAATACCCTTTTACTTCTTTTTTTTTTTTTTTTTTTTAAATTTTTAAGATTTTATTTATTTATTTGAGAGAGAGAGCGAGAGAGAGAGCACATGAGAGGGGGGAGGGTCAGAGGGAGAAGCAGACCCCCCGCCGAGCAGGGAGCCCGATGCGGGACTCGATCCAGGGACTCCAGGATCATGACCTGAGCCGAAGGCAGTCGCCTAACCAACTGAGCCACCCAGGCGCCCATACCCTTTTACTTCTTAAAAAAAAACACCTATAGCTAGAAATTTAGGCATCATTTACAGAATACCAATATGAAAGGCACTTGAAGGACTCAGATCTTATGCCCCAGGTCGCATGGCCGGTGGGGGGCAAAGTGAACATGTGAACCCGGTTTGCCTTGAATGCTTCCCTCTCTACAAAATAGCACTAGGAGTCAGACCAAGAGTGAAAACTCTAAAACTAAGGGAAACTCCAGAAATAGAAGTCAGGTTTTCTAGAGATACTCGTTGAACCAACATTCTGCTGAAGGTTTAGTTGTTATTATTGTTATTTTTAAGAAACCACCTGGAAATAAGGTTTTATGGGTAGAAAGTGGCCTTTGCCATGGCTGGGAGGATGTCTTAATATAGTGAGTTTTGTTTTGTTTCGGATACTCAGCCTGTTCACATTCAGCCTCCAACCCTCACTAGTTTTGTGACCTTGGGAGAACGGGTTACCTTTCTTAGGGCTCATTTTTCTCATCTGTACAATAGGTATGAGATTCCTAGCATCTCCACCGCCATCCAGTTTTTGTTTTTTTTTCTTCACGAGGACTAAATGAGAAGTTAAGAACGGTCCTTGAATAGCAAGCTTTTAACAAATGTTGGCTTAATGACTATGACAGTGCGGGAGGGGTCTTTTACCTGCATATCTCCCTGAGATGCTAATTGAGATATGTGCCTCAAACCCAAAACTCCGCCATTAAAAACTAGGCCATTGAGGGCAAATTTGATAAAATTGTGCTTTTGTGATTATTTCATTTGTTTTTCCAAGTTCAGGATATAATGAGGAAAACGTCCATTTTTAAGTGAAGATTACTTTGAACCCTGCACCTAATATAATAAAAGCTTTAACTTTGGAACCAGCATAGACCTCTAGGCATTGAGACACAAGCTTTCTCTTTTTTCATTCCCCAGAGGTACTCTTTCATCATAAATTTTTTTTTTTTCTTTACAAGAGCCAACTTGCAAAATCTTCGGAAACAGAAAGGGTTCACTCTCAGGTTTCTAATCATTGTTTTGCTGGTGACCTTGGTAAAGTCAATTGAATTCCTTCATGGTCCCTCATAAAATGGAAATAATAAATGGGACGATTTAGCAAATAAGTCAATGATTTTCTTTGAGTGCTTAAAATCTTGCCAACATATTAAATATCGAAATATGAATATTTAAAAATAATGAATTTGTGTTTGTGTTCCCAAAAGAAATAAATTAGACACTCGTTTTATTGATAAAACAAGGAACATTGCACGTGTGGCGAATGCTACTTCGTAGTCCCCACATGACATATTGGATTCTGAATTCTGGAGAATTGATTGTGGATGTTTTCTAGCAGAAAATCCCTGCCCCTTGCCAGCCTGCCTCCCCCTCTAAGATAAGTAAAGGCTGTTGCAGCTATTTCTAGTTTTAAATTAGTTTTAAATAGGGAAAACATTAATCTTGTGATTACCCTCCTCACAGAGTTCTAAGACTGAGCTTTCACGGAGGTCACACTGTTCCTTTGAGTGATCTGTAACTGAAGTTTCAAAGAATACCCAGGAATGAAACTATGTGTTTATTTAAATATCTCACCAAGGAGGGCAAAATATGAGAATGATATGTCCCCTAACTTTTGCAAAGGAATTCTTGGCAATAACTCTGGCTGACTCTTTAAAATTGGATAGCTCTGCTCAGGACTTTGGACAGTTTTCCAGGATATCAGGTTATTGGCCATGGCTTTTTGTAGCGAGGTTTCTATGGGGCAAACACCTCTGGGAAGAAACCTCCAATTGGTGAATGCTATAGGATATATCACTGGGAGGCTGAGTGGAATAGCTCCTGTGGTCAGCTGTTATCACCCCCCAGGGAAATTTCTCAAAATGTCATCTCTCCCTTTTACCCTGGGAAACACCTGCCTATTTCCTTGGGTTGTTCTGCATTACTAGATCATTCTCTACCTTTGCTTACCTTTCCGGGAAATTTAAATTTAAGAAGTGAAAGCTTCCAAAGGCTGCAAAATCACATTTTTCATTAATCTATTAACTCATTCATCAACCTATATCCCTAGTACCAAAGGGGTATCAGGCACTGTGCTAGGCCCTTGTTAGGTTTACAGAGATAAATACAGAGCGCCTACTCTTAAGGAGCATACATTCTTGGTGGCAAGCAGGAAAAGGTTCAGATTCTGATGACTCACTACTTAATAATTTTTGAAGAAGTTAGCATTTTGATAAAATTTTGCCCAAGGTGCATCTTAAATTTGATTTGTGTGTGTGTGTGTGTGTGTGTTTTTTAAAAAAGATTTTATTTATTTATTTGAGAGAGAGAGAGAACACAGTGCAGAGAGACAGGGAGAAGCAGACTCCCTGCTGAGCGGAGAGCCTGACATGGGATTCATCCCAGGACTCTGAGATCATGACCTGAGCCGAAGGCAGACGCTTAACTATCCAGAACTATCCAATGCTTCATTTCTAGAAATGTCTTTCAGGTGGATTTAAAGAAAACCTTTGGATTTAGGCCAAATGAAGAATTGTAAATTCTAGGAAGTTGAATTAAAGCAAGTAAATGGTGGTGAAAGAGTTATCCATGTAATCCAGACCCCTTCTCCCCTAAAGGAACCAGTGTTAAAGTCTATAAATGGGGAGAGAGTTGATACTCAGATTACCTGATCTATAAACAGTATCCACACTGCCTGAAAGCTCTGATTAATTTTGGGATAGGGATTACTGTTATCATCCTTATTTACCTCATATTTCCTAGCCACCATACTGCTTTAGATATAACAGATATTCACTAATTATTTGTCACATAGCACAGAAGCAAATTTAGTTAAGTGCCCAAATGTCTACTTATCACTGTGGCCACTAACTATTGGTGGTGATAAACTTCTATACTTTGACTCTTCAGGTCAAAAACATGGAAGGCCTGTGACTGCCTTTTTCTTTCTTTCTGCGCACTCTCCCCCATTTAAAAAATTACTAGTAGGCCCTCTGTGAGGAAATTTTATTTCTTTTTTTGTGTGGGGCTTTTCCTCAGGGTTAATTTTCATTAGGGATAAATTTTGCTTTCTAACCATCCTTTGAGCCCTATGTAAATGACATATTTAAAAATAGAAATATATTAATGGTTTTGTCCCTTTTAAGCTAATCCCATCTTATATTAAATTTCTGCTTTTTAAAAGTCACTCCTCAGCCCCAGTTGGAAATGGAATTTAGTATAATAAACATTTACTTAATAAACATACCAGGACAGAAGAATTGGGGTGATAGATTATCTTACAATTAAACATCCACTGGCAAAAACTAACCAACTCTTTTTCAATTTAACTTGACTGAATCTTTTTGGCTGGCAGCCTTTCTGCACTCAGCTGAACTGGTACTCTTCATATTTTAAAGAGACACATGGATTTCCAAACTTAATCTTTAAACCCCTTATAGCTTGGTCTCTGCTATAATTCACTAATTCCCTTCTGCTTGTTCGAATGAAAGGAAAGGCTTACAGAGGAGGGATGAAATTATTTTGTTAAAAAAGTCAATAACAAATTTTAAAATGTATGTGGGGCCTTTTTGTTCAAGGAGATCAAAATTCATTGCATTATGCCTTATACTTTTTACATTTTCATGCATCTGTTTTCTCATTTTATCAATTTGATAGCCAAGGCTCAAAGTTGCTGTGCCATTTTCCTTTGTTCAATAATTTATTTGACAAAAAAAGCATTGGAGAGTTTCCTGTGTGGAAGTCATTGTACTGGACATACATCGTATCAGCAACATTGGCTTTGATATGTTTAAAATCTGAGAAGAAAGCTAAGGATCACAAATATCCAGCAGACTATGGACTGAGTGTGGGCAAAGAAAGATGGGTCCCTGCTGGTTGGTCATAATGAAGGAAGTGCCATTTATCTTAGATCTTGAAGAGTACGTGAAATTTCAATAAAGCCAAATCAGGAGAAAGAGAAAGAACGAACGACGTGACTTAAGAGGCATAAGTCTGGAAAGTGGTAGATCTGAGTTCTGGCCACTGTCAGAAACTCATTTCATGAGCTTCAGGACCTCAGGGTCTTCATTTATACAATCAGGGATTGGGCTAGGGGCTCTTCAACTCCCCCCACCCAGCATTACCATTTCGCGACCTTGACAAAGCATGGAATTAGTATGGATGGTCTGGAATGAGCACTAATCAGGATGAACTGTTGTCTGGGGGTCCATGTTGAAAGAGATAGTAGTAGACTTTGGTCTTGAATATCATACTGAGAAGATTACCTTGAACAATATTAACACTAATAACAATATCTAATATTAAGAGCAAGAACTTAGGGGTCTGCTGCACCCAGGGTCTGACATTCAGAAGACAGCACTGAATGGCCAGATATTTGCAAGAGGTTTTGTCACTCTGTATTTCCAGTTGCTCCAATTAGTAGCTTTAGAGAAGTTTGATTACTTCTTACTCTTCTCAGAGAGGAACCTGTTCCACTATTTGGGATCTTTAAGTCACAATATTATCAATCTTGGCATCTCAAAGGAGGGGCAAAGACCCTCAAATGGCATCAGAAACCCTTCCTTCTACCCTGTTTTTACATAAGTTGCTGGTTTTGTCAACAAGTTGGTAGCTCTAGGAACTCATGAGAGGAGATGTATTATTCCAGCTTGTGAAATATTTGTGAAAGATAACCTTCTCTAAACCAGGTTTGGTCAAGTTAAAGTTCAAGTCACTGACCAACTCCTGTGGAGATGCTATTTGACTTCCACAACCTCAAAAAGAAAGGAGGGGTTGTGGGGGAGATTATTCCAGCCAAACAGAGTTTCATCTCACTCTGCATTACCTTATTACCCCAAGGGATCACAGCTAATATATGAAGAAGCAAGGAGCTGGGAGGCTATAATGCTATAACCGTTTGGACTTTATTTGCAAGGCAGAGAGACGTAATTTTTTTTTTTTGAGTAGGAAATGGTTTGATGTGAACCCTTCATTAGGAAGACTGACTTTGAGACAGAATGCAGCATGGATGAGGGGCAGTGGAGGAGGGAGACTGTACAGGCAGAGAAATGTGCTAGGATGCGCTTTACGAAGCTTTAACCAGATGATAATGGTAAGACTGGAATGAAGGAGATTCAAGAACTGTTGAGAAAAAGACTAGAAATGATCTAGAACAATGCCGTCCAATAGAAATATAAAGCAATCCTTACATATACTTTAAATTTTCTGGTGGCCACATTAAAACAAAACAAAAAGAAATAAGAGAAATTACTTTTAATAATATATTTATTTAAGTCAATACATCCAAGATATTGTCATTGCAACATGTAATCAATATAAAAAAGTATCAATGAGATATTTTACATTCTTGCTTACTATACTAAGTGTTTGAAATCTGGTGTGCACTTTGCCCTTACAGCTCATCACAATTCAGACTAACCACACGTCAAGGACTTGATAGTTACATGGCTAGCGGCTACCATATTGTTCACTTTAACTCTAGAGTGACAATAAATCATATACCCATTGGAGCCTGGAAGCAGAAGGGGGAGAGTAGGTGAGGGTTTGAGTCTCAAAGAAGAAGAGTGGCTCCTTTATTAAAACTGGGAAATGTTAAGAGATGTGTGTGGCTGGGAAAAGAGAGTGAACATAGGGGATGATCAAGGAATGATTCTCATTTCGACTTAGCGGTGCCAGTGGAATAGCTGTTAAGAAATACCTGCAATTGTATACAGTTGCTTGCAATTGTAAAGGAAGGGTTACGGTTTGGCATGGAGGACAGAACTCAGAATGGAGCTACAAACTTGGGAACTGGTTCTAGGGGGGTGACCAGTGAATGGTGGTATCCAGTGAGGTTACCAAGCTCAGGGAGAGGAGAGAGCCTTGAGGAATGCTGCAATTGGAGGGGACGAGAAGGAAGACGGTGTGGTAAATGAGAAAGGGTCACACGCAGGGGCCTGGAGGGAAAGCCAGGTCCGGCAGTGCCAGAATGAGGGGCTGCTGAGCTGAGGTCTACCCAGGATTCAGAAGGCACAGAAGACAGGGGAGAAAGGGAAGCACCATAAGAAAGCGGTAGTAAGCAATGCCTGTTTTAAGTCTGAGGGTCATTCTGACATGAACTGGCTTTAGAGAAACTATTGTGTTTCTGAGTTTTCGTTTTCTAACTATAATACTAGAATAATACAAGGTAACTCATATTACTTGTTTCCTCTCCTATGTGCCAAATATTATGTCAAGAGCTTTATAAACATTATGTTACTGAATTTTCACAAAAGCCTTATGAAGTATATTTCAGGGGTCATGCTGTGGTAGGGTATTATTAAATGATAATATGGCCTAGGGACCCATTTACGACTTATGCTAAACACCTTTCTTCCTAATGAGGTTGGATACGGCAAATAGCAGATTCATAAATTTATGTACATACATTTTTTTTAATCTCCCCTCCCCAAATAAACACCATTTCTGTCAGCTTACCATGCTCTCTTAGGCTATTGGCATATTAATCCTCCAAACACCAAGTTATTATATTAGGGTTTCTCCTGAAATCAACTTTGCTGTACTAATTTGGTCTAAACTCTCTTAAGTCAGAAAATGACAAAATTAAAAAGTGTCTAGGCCTGGGGAAAGATTACATTTTAGGATTTTGGCATAGGCTAACCTTGATCATTCTTAACTTGTGTTTGGCATAAAACTCCTATGATTTCATTCAGACCTTGCCTCCTTATATCTTCTTTTTTTTTTTTTTTTAAGATTTTATTTATTTGACAGAGAGAGACACAGCGAGAGAGGGAACACAGGCAGTGGGAGTGAGAGAGGGAGAAGCAGGCCTCCTGCCGAGCTGGGAGCCCAATGCGGGGCTCGATCCCAGGACCCTGGGATCATGACCCGAGCCAAAGGCAGTCGCTTAACCAATTGAGCCACCCAGGCGCCCCTCCTTATATCTCCTTAAATACATTATCTATCTTCTAGAAGCAGTCTAAAACGACATTGTATTTTTTTCATGCTAATAACAGCCAAACTTTTGTGTAAGTTGCTAGTTTGGAAATAACCTGTGATTTTCATTCAACCATAGCAAAATAGTCAGCATCTGTAGAGTGCTTTCTATTTACTAGGTGTATTATATGCTGATTATGAATTAATGTTTTTAAATATCCCAGGATTCCGTGAGTTAGATGCTGTCATCCATAGTTTATAGAGTAAGTCTAGGCAGAGGACATTTTTGTTACTTGCTCAAGATCACACAATTAGTAAGTTGGAGATCTGGTATTCAAAGACTGTATGAATCCTGTATATTAACTAATAGGAATTAAAATAAAAACTTAAAAAAAAACCCAAAGACAGTGTAGCTTTAACCACTAAACTATATTATATTTCAAATAGAGAGCATGGATGTCTGGAATGCATACAAACAGTCTCAAAAGTTTAGGCCCCACTTTAAGAACCAATTATAATTCCTTAATCAAATTTATGAGTTAAATGGAAATTTTGTTATTTCACTATATCAATGCTCATTTATTTAGTCCAGGATCCAGCATACAAGAGAGCATGTTGTAATGCATAATGATCATAGAGTCCTTGCCCTTGAGTCATCTATAATCCAGTTGGGGAGGCAAAATGACACATAGAACAGACAGCAATAAAAGTAAGTGTGTAGTTAAATGCTAAGTCATGTGGTGTATTAAATTGTATACTAGAAGAATGAAAAGAGGGAGAAGGCAGAGGGCCAGTGTGGGCTGGGAAAGACTCACAGAGCATCTTAAATGAGAGAGAGGGAAGCCAGATGAGGAAAGGAGAGGAAGGATACAATAGTCAAGAAGAGCAAGCTGAAGCTGAATGAGAGCCCAGAGAGGAGAGATGAGCATGGTAGGATGGTTCCTATTCCTCATTCCTCTCCTCCTTCTTTTCTCCCTCACTCCCCACCCCACTTTCTGTATACACACACATTCCTACACACATACATGCTTATGGTTGCCTATGAATGTGTACTATGTGTGTACACATAGATTTACCTCCAAATAATACCTGTCTTACACAAGTATTAAGATATTTCTGATAAACTCAAACATGATGGGTCGCTGGGAGATGACAATTTGTAATTTTTTTTTTTCTTTGAGAGAGAGAGTGGGAGGTGGGGAAGGGGCAGAGGGAAAGGAAGAGAGAGAATCTTAAGAAGGCTCCATGCCCAGGATAGAGCCTCATGTGGGTCTTGATCTCATGACCCTGAGATGAGGACCTGAGCAAAATCAAGAGTCTGACCCTTAACTGACTGAGCCACCCAGCCACCCTCAATTTGTAATTTTTGAATCTGTAGTGGATGACCCATTAAAATGAGAGGGTATGAGAGAGAAATAAGGTATTGGCTACCCTTGACTATATCCAGCAAAACCATCTTCCTTTCAGAAATCAAGGACAGGCCAATACTTACACTAGGAAGATATTTTTATTAAAAAAGAACTCCTTATATGGCAAAATAGATTGTTTTTTGATTGACATCATACTTTACCCTTAACTTGTATACATTTTTGGCTTATCATTGCTATGAGCAATAGAAAGAAAATTGCTCTGTGATATTATCCCTCTGTGTTCGGCAATAAAATCCACGAAAAATAAAATATTCCTCCAGTACAGTGAGTTAGGTGACTGAGATGAAAATTTCCAGTTTTATGGGTTGAAGTAGAGTTGTGAATCATGGGTGCTGTTACTAAAAAAGCTAAGTTTCTGTGACCAAGATAAAAAATTCTTATATAAAACTCACAATATCCTCTGCTGTCTTGATTGTGTAAATCAAAGGGACCAAATATTTGCTTTTATTTTTTAAAATTTTGAAACATAGTAAATTGGGTTTGATTTGCCACAGGAGGAATTTTACAACTGGTAAAAAGATATCACTTCATATTTAACTGAAAACTACTGTAAACCACGGACTAGGATTTAAAAGCTATCTTTTTTCATGTCAATTGAATATGATATTCTTGTTCTGTTACTGTATCTTAAACAACCCTCTGTGAGCAATCTGTGAAGGAACAGCCATGTTTGTATTCTGCAGATGTACTCAACTGGGCAATTCTATTTGGACACTATCATATCTGGAAGTTGACTAACATGGTAGAACCAGGTGGCAAAATTGATTCTTTTCTTTTACAAAACCCATTATGAATTTATAGATGTTATAAAGCCATCAGTAGTAGTATTGTTTCTGGTTCCATCAATAGGACGTATATCTGTATCTGAGCCTTAGTGTCTGGGTGTGTAACCAAGACATTCGCCTCTTGGAGTAATCGCACATACTCTAGATTTCTAGAGTCACTTAATATTTAAGCAAAAAGTTCACTGACTCCTCACATCGTGTTGGAAATGTAGAATATTTTCCAGCAGTGACACTGATTTTTATTGGGGTTGGTTGGTGAGGGATGTTGCTTACATCTTTTCCGGAGGACTTTTGACTTCTGGTTCTTGTTCTATTGAATTCTCAATCTCTTCTCAGTCTTTCACTTGCTATCTGTCAGGCCCTTCTGCACTATTTCACTCTGTTTACACTCTCTGAATCTCTATATTACCAAAATACCTCTGGATCTAGGCTATGTGTGTAGTAAGTTTTCCTGAAGACCTGCCAGGGTAAAGGAGAGTTATGTAAAATGTACAGCATATTTGATGGAATCTAACCTTCAATGTTAGACAGCCTTGTTCTTAAACTGGATCATTTCCATTATAGCTATTTTTCACTGGTTATATATTTGACTTTGGCCACATTCTACTGTCATGTTGCTGGGTTCTCCTCTCTTTCTTCACCTGTTTCCCCTCTCTCTTCACCTTACCAATCTTTAACCCCCAAATTCCTGTAGAATAGTTTATCTATATCTCAAAATAGAAGAATATTACCAGAAGTGGCTATATGAGGCTCTGTTCTGAAGACATTATCTTTGTCACCAAAACACTCCATGATATGATTTGTGTGATCAATTCATAAGTTTAAAATGTTTTTCTAAAGAGTGATACATGCTGAAAATATTACAGAAGAAATGATACGCCTGGGGCTAGTTTCAAAATACTCTGGGAGAAAGGAATGGGTAGAGGAAGAGATGAAACAGTGGTGATGATGAATTGTTGTATCAGAATTGTATTGTGTCAATATTGATCATGCCTGTTGAAGGTGGGTGATGGGTACACAGTGGCCCACTACATTTTTCACTCTACTTTTATTTTAAAGATTTATTTATTTGAGAGAGAGGGAGAGCGTGCATGGGGGAGGGGCAAAGGGAGAGAGAAAGAGAGAATCTCAAGCAGACTCCCCACTGAGTGTGGAGCCCGACTCAGGCTAGATCTCATGGCCCTGAGATCATGGCCTGAGCCGGAATCAAGAGTTGGATGCTCAATCGACTAAGCCACCCGGGTGCTCCATTTTTTTTCACTCTACTTTTGTATATGTTTAAAACAATCTCTAATAACTAATTTTGTTCTACCTGATATACATAACATATAATTTATATATAATTTGTTAATATATACTATAAAATAAAAAGAATCTTATATATTATATAATAATTAAACTATGTACAACTATATATAATTAACATAAGCCAATCTAAGCGATTAGTAAACTAAAAATTAGAGGGTAAAAGCAAATATTGGATGAAAGACAAACTTAAAGGTACCCTAGAGATAATTTAAGATGGAGAGATGGTGATAACAAATGCATTAATTATCTTTCAGTGCACAATAAATCAGAACAAAATATAGTGGCTAAAAACAGCAAATATTTATTATCCCAAAATCACGTGGGAAAGGAATCTGGGCACAGTCTAGGTGGGTGTCTCTGGACCAAGGTCCTTCACAGGGCTGCAATCAAATTGTTGACTGGGGCTTAAATTATCTCAAGGCTTGACTAGGTAAGTATCTTCTTCCAAACTCATTTATGCAGCTCTTGGAAGGTCTCAGATCCTCACTGGCTGTTGGCCTGAGAGCTCAGTTCTTTGCCCACATGGCTCTCCCCATTGGGTAGCTCCACAACATGGCAGTGGTTTTCTTTAGAGAGTGATCGAGAGAGCAAGCTTAACAAAGAAGCTACAATCTTTGTGTAACCTAGTTTCAGATGACATGCCATTGCTTCTGCTGTGTTCTGTTTCTTAGAAGCATGGCTGTAAGTCCAGGCCACAAAGGAGAGGATGACATAAGGTGAAAATACCTGGGAGATGAGGCCCAGTGGGGGCCATAAGAGAGGCTGCCTTTATAGCCTGTACTTTAGGCCCCAGGAATTCACATTCCTTCCTCATTCAAAATACATTCACCCCCTTACAAGGTCCCCAAAGTCTCATTCCATTATAGCGGTAGCTCAAAGTCTAGAGTCTCATCATCTAAATCAGGTCCAGGTGTACACGAAGCTTCTCATCTCATGAGGCATAGCTGCCTTTTTTTTTTTTTTTAAGATTTTATTTATTTATCTGAGAGAGAGAGAGAGAGAAAGCGCAAGCATGAGCTTGGGGGAGACAGAGGGAGAAGCAGACTTTGAGCTCAACGTGGGGCTGGGGCTCGATCCCAGGACCCTGGGATCACGACCTGAGTTAAAGGCAGATGCTGAACCGACTGAGCCACCCGGGCGCACCCTCAGGCATAGCTTCTTAAATACAGCAACTTGTGTGCAGTTTCTCTCAACATACAGATCTGTGAAACTAAAGGTCCATGTGATCTGCTCTTGATATATTCAACACGTAATGTGGAACAGGCATAAGATAACCATTATAAACATTCGTGGTCAGAAAAAGAGAAAAATGGTAGTCACAAAGGAGATCGTGGTGTATAGCAATTCAGAAATCTAAATAACAAAATGTTGGAAATTCCTTGACTGGGTCCAATAATCATTCTCCATGGCTTTTGGCTCTGCTCTTGCGTCTGTATTAGTCAGCTCAGGCTACCATACCCATACCATAGGTTGAGTGACTTAAACAACAGAAGTTTATTTTTTCACGGTTTTGGGGCCAGAAATCAAATACCAAAGGACCAGCAGTGTTGGTGTCTGATGAGATCTTTTATCCTGGTTTGCAGATGCCCACCTCCTCACTGTGTCCTCACGTGGTCTTTCCTCTCTCTGTGCATGTGCAGTGAGAGAGAGAGAGATCTGGTGTCTCTTCCTCTTCTAAAAAAGATGCCGGTCCTATCCAGTTAGTGCTCTACCTTTATGACCTCATTTAACCATAATTACTTCCTTAAAGGCCCTATATCCAAGTACAATCCCATTGAGGATTAGGACTTCAACTCTGAATTTGGGGGGACACAGTTTAATCCAAAACAGGGCTTTTAGTTCTGCTTAATGAGTCATCCTCCTTTTTTCATGAAAGATATCATACATTTGCAAATAAGTAGCTTTCCCAGCCTAATTTCTGACATTTTGGGGATCCAACTGCCTCTTTGTACTTTTACACTGTTTCTGTCCTTTTCATACACCTTTAATCTCAAAGGGCCTTCTCTATGACTGAATAATTCTCTGAGGCACTACCTTTGATCTTCCTGAGGTTTTAAAAGATTTTGCAGTTATACCCTTGGCTTCAACTCTAGACCAAGGACACAATATCATGTCTTTGGTATTTTTGCCAAAAATGCACGACTGAATTTAATCATGAAGAAACATCCAACAAATCCAAATTGAGAGAAATTCTACAAAACATCGAGCCAATGCTCTTCAAAAGAGTCAAGGTCATGAAAGACAAAGGAAGCCCTAGAAACCATCCCAGATGGGAGAGACAAAAGAGATATGGCAACTAAATACAGCATGGGGTCCTGGACTGGATTCTAGTCCAGAAGATGGACATTAGGAGAAACCTGGCAAAATTTGAACAAAATATGTAGATTATTTAGTAGTAAAGTAATATGGAAAAGTTGGGTAAAAGGCATATTGGCATAGTACTATACTATTTTTACAACTTTTTGGTAAGGGTGGTATTATTTAAAATAAGTGTTTTTTTTTTTTTTTTAAGCTTTAAATAGTTTACCAAGGAGTAGTTATGCGAAGACATGAAACTTAGGAGTGTAGGCTAGGAAGTGATGAGTACTGCAGGAATTTTCTGAAGAACAAGGTAACAGGTAGAATGTATCACCGCTAATCCTAACCATTCCAAATTTTGGGCCACCAAATTAAACTAATTGTGGTCATGAAAATATGGTCTATATTGAGCACTGAGGATCTATGTTGACTTTGCTGACTTTATTTATTTATGTTTAAAGATTTTATTTATTTATTTGACAGAGACACAGCGAGAGAGGGAACACAAGCAAGGGGAGTGGGAGAGGGAGAAGCAGGCTCTCCATGGAGCAGGGAGCCCAATGTGGGGCTCGGTCCCAGGACCCTGGGATCATGACCTGAGCTGAAGGCAGATGCTTAACGACTGAGCCACCCAAACCCCCTGCTGACTTTATTTTTCATAGATAGATATGTAAAGATACAAAGATAGAAATCTCTTTCCCATCCCTATCATTTAGATGCCAGTTGAATATGAATAAAATTTGAGATAAACTATTCATTTATAGACCACTTATTTTCATAATTATTAAATAACAGACCAATAAATATATAATATGATACACCCAAATAAGCAGGGATGCAATAGCAAAAAAAAAGTCTTATCTCTGTAGGTTTGGATACTGGAATGCTGTTATGTCAGTAGAATGTTGATAGACCGTCTTATACAAAATTACACAAAGAAAAACAAAGAATGGGCATAAAGAATGGGTACCAAGGTTCACAAATCCAGGTTTAGAACTGTTTGTTTCAGGAGCAGGGGAAGATGGAAACTTGTGCAGAGCATGAATGGGAGACAGAGGAAGAAAATGGGGCTCTCCAAATTAGATTGTTACAGGAATGTGTAAACTGGGGTGTACTTGAAGTTTGTGCTGACATATAAGGATATACTCATCTCCAATCTGGTGAGGGTGAAAAAAAAGGCATTTCTAGATAGACCTGATTCAAAATTGGAGTTAGATCATAGGGGTTAGAGCAATATGAACCATCTAGTGCAGCCAACTGCAAGAGTGTGGTATATGATATGTTAATTATAATAATGAAAAAAATGGTAGGCATGGGATAGTGGAGTATAGAATAGTCATTAGAACAGTTTTTTATCATCAGATAGATTCTGGCTCTGCCCCTTACCAGTGATATGAGTTTGGAATGATAATTCGTCATTCTGATCCCTGGTTTAGCATAGTAAAACCTGTCTCATAGAGTTGTTGTGGAAATTAATTGAGGAAATGTATATCAAAAGTAAGACACACATATGGTTTCACTCATATGTGGAACATAAGGAATAGCATGGAGGACATTAGGGGAAGGAAGGGAAAAATGAAGAGGGGGAAATTGGAGGGAGAGAAGAACCATGTGAGACTATGGACTCCGGGAAACAAACTTAGGGTTTCAGAGGGAATGGGGTGGGGGGATGGGGTAGCCCGGTGATGGGTATTAAGGAGGGCACGTGCTGTAATGAGCACCGGGTGTTATACGCAAATAATGAATCATGGCACACTACATCCAAGACTAATGATGTACTGTATGGTGATTAACATAACATAATAAAAAAAAAACTAAGACACAGAGTAAACATTCAATGAACGGCAGCTTTGGTTTATATGATGATGATGGTGATGATGAAATTAGGCCACATCTAAGCAGACTGGTGTTTCAGACAGAGGTGTCCCACAAAGACACTGAGTAACAAAGCAGATAAAAGGAAAAATTCAAAAAAATTTTCATAATTGTCAATATTTCGTGGGTTGAGGACCAAAATTATAGCTTGATGAGCCTTGGAAATTTCAGGGTTTCACTCAAACACTACAGATCCTTGGACAAATCTAGAAAAATTATTTCTGTTCTCTCTGTCCACAGGTAGAAGTAGAACTAATATATTCATTTTATCACTAAGGAAAGGAGGAGAATTTCATTACATCAGGGTTTCTCAAAAGAAGCACTCTTGATTTTTTGGGTCAAATAACTCTGTACTCTGGTCCTCTGAAGTATGGGTGGGTAGGGAAAGCCAAAAGCGAGAGTTGAAGTCACCAGCAGCTGGAGGACCCTGACGATGAATTTAGCAAGCTTGCATTTCAAGGGCTTGGAATGAAGTTAAAAAATATCACACAATTTTATATAATCACAATACATTTTCTGACTTTGAGCCTTCACTGAACATGTGCACAAATGCATAAACATAATCATAATTTATTCTAGGTAAACTCAGTGAAAACATGGTGATTTCTCAGGCAATCCTAGCACATAATAATTATAATCTAAGCACATTCCGGATAAAGCTTTCTCTGCCTTTTCTCCCTTCTTTTCTCCCTGGATTTGAGTCTAAGTTGGAGGATTAAGGTAGGTTGATCAAGAAACTTGCTCAAAAGCTGTGCAGTATTGCTGGGAAGGAAGCCAGTTGCTTCTTAGTTTTGATGTGTTTTGATCCTATGCAAATGTCCTTTGAGCTGTAACTAATTTGCTTTGATTTTCAGGCACATCTCATGTTTTAGCACCCACCAGAACATACAGTTTTATAGTCGGAGTTTGGTCATTTGGTCGTCAGCCTCTGCCCAGGGTTTATCCACTTAGAAGTTTGTGATGTAGCCATGGTCTCTGGTTGTCACGCTACATTTTCATTGGCCTAACCATTAGGTTTCTTTTGGTCTTCTTTCTCTTGTTCTAGTTCTCCCCCCCTCCCCCACCCCCCACCCAGTCTTGAGATTCAAGATTCAGGAATGATCAGAGGCTCTCACTGTGTCCCCAACACCGTCTCTTACCCATCTCTGCTCTGTTATTTGCAAACTCTGTTCTCAAGGGGAATATTGACTTGGTGGAAGGAAATCAGACCGGACCAGTGCGGTATTCTCTTCCATCATCATGATGCCAGGGATTTCTCCATGCTGGTTGCTCTCTCATTGCCTCACCCATGATGCAAGAGATGTTCCCTTTTGGGGGCGCCTGGGTGGCTCAGTTGGTTAAGCGACTGCCTTCGGCTCAGGTCATGATCCTGGAGTCCCGGGATCGAGTCCCGCATCGGGCTCCCTGCTCGGCGGGGAGTCTGCTTCTCCCTCTGACCCTCCCCCTCTCATGCTCTCTCTCTCTCTCTCTCTCTCTCATTCTCACTCTCAAATAAATAAATAAAGTCTTTAAAAAAAAAAGAGAGATGTTCCCTTTTGTTATCAGAAACCAAATTTATTTATTTGTTTATTTATTTATTTATTTACAAATTTAATTTATTTCAGAGAAAGGGAGTACGTGCACATGAGAGTGTTGTGTGCTCATGAGTGGCGGTGGTGTAGAGGAAGAGAAACTCAAGCAGACTCCACACTGAGTGCAGAGCCTGACCCAGGGCTCAATCCCATGACCCCAAGAGCACAACCTCAGCGAAAACCAAGAGTCAGATGCTTAACTGACTGAGCCACCCAGGTGCCCCCAGAAACCAAAATTTAAATGACAATTCAGCTGTATCCACCTTTGCGTGTGGGGAGAGTGATGAGAAGGGTCAGGATCAGGCACCAAGACAGACAAAAATCTATAGGTTCTTGATTCTCTTCCAAATTTGCTTCCTTTCCTGCACAGCTTAGATGGTTTTCTGGTCTGGGGTAGGGGTAAGAGCATGGATGTACTTCACCAGATTGTTTTTCCTTTCAAGTCTTTTTGGTCATATGTTACACTTGCATCAATGCTTTTGTATTGGAGTCTGCTCTCCAGCCCCATCAGATCCTAAGTAAATGGCAAGATCCATCATGGAAGGGGTACAGGAAGAAAGAATAAACATACCTCATATGATCCCTCTGACAGGTGAATGTTATTCAGATTTACCTTGGCTTCTAACAGAAATCCTTCCTTCCATCATAGCTCTGCTAACAATAATTTGTAGGGTGCCCTAATAAGGATTCTAGCATGTGCTACACTCCTCTGATAAAACACCACCAGTTCTCCTTGGGCCAGGATTCAGATTTTATTCATGCAATGTGCATTCCCTCTGTTGACACGTTCCTGTTGTCTAGAGGCTGGACATGCTCACTACTGCCCTTCATTTTTTTGGATCTTATCCATAAGACATAAGGTCCGTTTTAACCACCTTATGACATCTTTCCCAAGCATCTTTCTTTTCTAACTAGCTAAGACTTAATGTGAGATATGTGTGTGTGTGTGTGTGTGTGTGTGTATCATTGAAAATAATTCAAATTATTTTCTCAAGTTTTGACAACAGTTTGATTTCTGTTTCCTGGAGACAAAACAGGCTTCTGAAAAACAGAAATGAATATTACTAATTTTCTAAATTTTGACCATATGACTTATAATAAAATGATGATCACAAATATGACAAGCTTTTAAAATTGCCAAGTAAACAGTCTCGTTTGCTTCTGTTTACTATTACTCATTTTCAGCATGTTATACTGTTTTCAGAGTCAGTTGTCCTTGCCATTTTAAAGTTCTCTTTACAAGAAATAGGTGTGAAAATACGTTTAATAAAGTAAAGAAAGGCCAGTACAGCATCAATACAGAGATTCATGCTAAGGAATAATTGGAAATATTATTAATACTAACCATAATAATATAAGTTCCCAGAATGTCTTTCTTGTAGATAAAGATAAATTCACTGAAAATAGCACTGGATAAATCAAAATTATGTTCAATTATAAAAAGAATTATATAATTATATGATTTTTCTATTATTACTTGTATCTTACTGACAAGACCTTGGTTTTGTCATGTATTTAGCAAATGATTATTTAGCAAATGATTATTAGCTACTTACTACTTGTTAAGTATTGAGCTTACAGGGGTCTCTGCTCTCACAGAACTTATCATTTTAGTTTCTTTTTTTTTTTTAAAGATTTTTATTTATTTATTTGTCAGAGAGAGAGAGAGGGGACACAAGCAGGGGGAGCAGCAGAGGGAGATGCAGGCTCCCAGATGAACAGGGAGCCCGATATGGGGCTCGATCCCAGGATCCTGGGATCATGACCTGAGCCGAAGGCAAACACTTAACTGATTGAGCCACCCAGGCTCCCCTATATTTTAGTTTCTAATTCTATAGAGTGATTCAATTTTCTATGTAAGAAAGGACTATAATCAAAATTATAATTTTTTCAGGCATCTTATATATAGACTCTCTAAATGGTTCTATTTTTGTAAACACTTTTTAAAGATCATTTTAAATAACAATTTAAAAAATATTTTGTGAACATGCTTAAAAGCTAAAAGGGCAATAGAACTTTAAAAATATTTAATTTTGACTTTAAATCTGTATTTGCATTTTCACTTGTGGCCAAGAAGGTACTTGGATTTGTGTTGAAAGAAGTAGTGCAGTGAGTTATACTTTTTAAAGGTAACTGCCCCTAAGACACTAGGAGAGGAGAAATGATGCTCAGAAATCCCCTGGCTCACTCACTGTTGCCTGAATTAAGAGCTTCGTTTTAATATTAGCACTTGGAAGGTAAGCACTAGCAGCCTCCAAGGGAGGTGATGTTCACTGGATATCATATGACTCCAAGCGGGAGGACAGAGAAACTGCTCAACTGTTGACAGAGGTGAGAAAACATTTATGCCAGAAACATACACACCCACCATCAGTAACATCACCCTGACTCATCTGCCCTAGTGGATAATAGACATTTTGGAGTCTTCCCAGAAAGATGGCCCTTGTAGGATATGTATTTTACTTTAGATAGCTCTCAGTAGGATGTCAAAAAGAGTCTCTATGCAGAAAAATAAACCAGATAGCTAATAATTCTTTGGATAATTTAACAGAACCCCATCAAACATCCTTGTGACCAGACATTTGGCAAGGCTAGAATATTCCCAGCATCTACATTCTCATCAGCGTACTCTACTCTGCCAATGTCTTCTACACATGCTCTGCTGACCTGGGAGAGTATCACTAAATATCAGGAATGACTTGATAGCCTATATTCATTTTGACAAGTGAAATAAAGTTGGAAGAGGGAAGAATGGGCCTTTTGCGGTTCCATCTCTCGCGCCGTTACTGAGACATGGTACACAGGATCCCAAAGATCTCTCCTTGCCCTTTGCTAGAAATAGCACATAAATTGCCAATCTAGCTCTTCTATATTCAAAAGTGATCCAACAATTAAAATGTATCTCTGTTTAGAAAGTGTTAGAGCCGGGTGCCTGGGTGGCTCAGTTGGTTAAGCGACTGCCTTCGGCTCGGGTCGTGATCCTGGAGTCCTGGGATCGAGTCCCACATCGGGCTCCCTGCTCGGCAGGGAGTCTGCTTCTCCCCCTGACCCTCCCCACTCTCATGCTCTCTCTATCTCATTCTCTCTCTCAAATAAATAGATAAAATCTTAAAAAAAAAAAGTGCTAGAGCCTAGTTGCTCAGCTGTTTTACACTTCAAAGCTGAACAATGTATTTTCAAACAGCATTCTCATTAAAGGAGATTTTTGGAAGCTTGCTTTGATTCTTTGAATACTCAGTTGGGTCCTGGTCAGTATATTTTAGTTTGCTTTTAGTAAGGCCCACACTATGATTTTCTCAGCATAAGTAAAGAGTTCTAGTTAATTAAATCACATCCATGAATTGCTGCCATCACACTCACTTTAGAGATATACTAATAACTGCTCCTTTTTAAAACCACATTAAATGGGTCATGAGTAAATGCTAAACCATCTGAAGCATGACTAAGCAAAAGAGGAAAATATACTACTGGAAGGGAGCTAATGAGTAGAGGGATTTCTCTTGAATTTATAAATACTGATTAGGTTCTATGGTGGGGAAGTATTAAAATATTAAGTTACAGGATCCTCGATATGGCTAAGAATCTTTCTTTTACTGCAGCCTTAGAAGAACAGAGGAGAGATTCCTAATTCACATGGGGTGGTGTTTTGCATATCTTAGCCAGTTCGAATAGAACCACAGGTAGTTTTTTTCAATGAGACCTTCACTTTTGCCAGACATCTTAGAATGGAAGAAAGCAGGTCAGGGAAAAGGAAAAATAGGTGAATAACCATTTTCCATTGTATAAGCTGCTATGACCTTCTGTTTTTATAATAAATACCACATAACATAAAACGAATGGAAGAGAAATTACCAAGTGTCCCAGAAGCCCATCTCAGAAAATGTAAAATCAGAAAAAAATCTTTTGAAAACTCTCTTAAGGTATCTCTCAAGACTGAAAGAACTATACTATTTTAGGCTTGTCCTTCTGACCCCACTTTCCTTCTAGTGAGTCAACAGAATTCAATACTCAAATGTTTCATAGGATGCAAAAGGTCTGACATAATTCCCAGGCACAGTTAACGGAGTTACTACTGGGGAGAGGCAAAAACCATAGGTGTGTCTTTGTTTCTTTGTTGAGTCTAGGTCTGACTCAAAACCAGAGGAAAACCATAAAAGTATCAAGCCAAGAAGACAATTGTATGTTTGGCCTTCCTGTAGAGACAATGGTAGGACTATGAGACGTCCACATTGTCTCAAAACAAGTTTCTGGATTTCCTCTATCATAAGTTCCCTTCCTGAGATTCTCAGAGCAGCCCATATTCAAGGACAAGGCGCCGTGCAAAAACAAGATTTAATTAGGGACCCAGGAGGTGGCAAAGATTTAGCATTATGCAATCAAATTAAATATTCTTCTGCAGCTTTTTGTTTTCTTAACAACTTAGCAAAGTTACTCAGAATATAATAAATCCAATGGAGAATAAAACCAAGTGATTAAATCAATGGTGGCAAACTCTATGACCTTTTCAGAGCATACTTAGTTTTCCATTTTTGTCTGAATCCATTCCAAGAAGTAACTTCAGAAACAATGTGGAAAATTATTTGATCCAGTGTCCAAAATTCAGGGTTTGTCAGAAAGAATCAAATTGTGCCTTTATGTCTGAGGATTTTCTGAGTACTGTTTCAGTGAGTTCTTTACCTTTTAAAAGTTTTAGGTCCACCGTGGAATAACGGGGAAAGCACTGGGATCTAGTTCTGGCTTTATTCATTAATTTGTTCATTCATTCATTCATTCACCAACAGACTCCCTCATTCTTTCCACAAATATATGTTGATAACTACTATGTGCTGTGCACTGTGCCAGGCATTAGTGATGCCATGTGGATCGAAGACAAATAGCCTTTGTCCTCCAAAGCTTACTAGTCCAGTGAGGAGGAAATCTATGTTATCAAATTACAACTACACTATAAACGTTTCTAAAGGAACATGATCCTATAGGGAATAACATGTATCAAAGCCTTGGGCAGGAGAGAGCACGGTATTTTGGAAAAGTTAAAGAAAGCCCAATGTGATTGGAAGCAGAAACAACTCTAAAAATGGTGTGGATCCTGTTTTTTTAAATGTCATTCTTTACTAACAAAAACTAGGACTCCCTGGAAAAATGGCCAATTCCAGGGCTGGGGAAGGACAAGTACAAGACGAGGCCAGTAAGAAAGTCCTCAAAGAACAGAGAGGAGTTGTCAAAATGACACTGAAGCAAAGTCAGCTTTAATTAATTTGACCAAATTTCTGGCAATTTGAGTATCAAAATAGATGATGAAAATAGCACGTTATAAAACATTGAATAAAAAATGGAATAAAATAGGAAATGATGAGTCCCTAGTGATGTAATTATTATACATGAATAAATTCAAAGTTTGGTGAAGAATGAGATATTTACATGGTCTCAAATTACCTCCCTATAAAATATTTCTTAATTAAAAAAGGAAACAAAAATTAATGGAGAACCTTGGCAGATACCACCTTCAGGGATCAAAGTTAACATCGTTAGTCACCATAAAAATTGAAATTGTCTTCTATGTTATAGCAATCAGTCAGGAGAACACAATATCTTTTCTGATTCTTGCCAAGATGCACAACCATCATGAAGAAAAGCCAGACCAATCCAAATGGAGAGACAGTTTCCAAAATAATTGGCCTGTAGTCTTCAAATCTCAAGATGATGAAAGCCAAAGAAAGAATGAGAAATTGTTCCAAGTTGAAGGAGACCAAAGAGAGGTGATAACTAAACACAATATGTAACTTTCAAACTGGACCTTTGGCTAGGACATTTCCCAAATACCATATAAAAAACTGAATGGGATCTGAGAGATGAATTGACACGAAGTTCCTGATTTTGATGGTTGTACTGTAAGTATGGAGGGAAATACCATTGTTTATAAGAAATGCACTAAAGGTTTTGGGGGCTAATGGAGCAGCAATCTATGCACCCAAATAACTAAGGGGAAAAAATGATGTGTTCTATACTTCCAACTTTTATACAAGTTTGAGATTGTTGCAAAATAAAAAATAAATCACTTAATTAAAAAGGAGAGCAAAAGGCCAACGTAGCTAGAAATCTTGGCCCTCAATTTCACCACCTGGACAACAGGGAGAGTAGTTGAAACCCATGAATATCACTCAGTTCCAGTTATACTATAGTGTGCTACCTGGTCCCCAGGAGTGACACACAAATGAAAAAGAATTATGTACTAGTTGTCTATTGTTGTGTAACAAATTACCACAATCTTGGTAGCTTAAAAATACTCATTCATTATCTCATAGCTCTAGAGTCCAGAAGTCAGGAATAGCACAGTTGGGTTCTCTGCTGAAGGCTGAAATCCAGGGGGCAGCTCACCACATTCTCAATGTGTCCTCTTGGGCTGTCCTCTTCCAAGCTCATGCCTTTTATTGGGAGAATTCAGTTCCTTGAGGTTGTAGGATTGAGGTTGCCACTTTCTTGCTGGGCACTGCTCTCAGCTCCTAGAGAATGTTCTCAGGTCCCTGTCTTTTAAAAGTCCCCTCCATCTCAGCAATGGAGAGCCTTCCTCAGATGAACTCCTTCTCACATTTTCAATCTCCCTGGCTTTCTCTTGTGTTACCATCTAGAGAAAACACTCTGCTTTTAAAGGGTTCATGTGATTAAGTTACACCACTCAGACCACTTGTCTAGCTTAAGATCAATTGATTCGTAATCTTTACTTCTGCAAAAATCCCTTTTGCCATAACACAATCATGGGAATAATACTGGGAGGAGAGAGCTGTGGGGGCCATCTTGGAATTCTGCCTGCCACAGGATGGAAGAGAGAAATTTGTTAGAGTGGCTGTCAAACAATGTGGGTAAAAGAGAGAAGAATGTGCTTCTTGAATTCATGAACTGGGGGTTGGGAAATTCTGGACTATAATATTTGAAACATCTTCAGCAGTGAAATTCTTTGATTTCTCTTTATTAGGCTGTGAAAACAGGCACAGTGTGTTTCTGATTTACTGTTGCATTCCCAGCACTCAGCTTAATGCCTGGCACATAGTAGATAATCAGAAATGTCGAGGGTATGAAGGATAAACAATAAGTGAATGATTGGCTTTGACAACCGAAGATTTATTTTCTTATTTAACTAATTTAAGTCTTCAGTGCTGCTCCCTCAGTGAGTTGTTCTTCCAGAATAGTCTGGTTAAGGGGAAAGCTGACAGTTAATATTCAGTTCCCTTTTGATTGATGATACTTGTGTGCATATAAAATTCCAGAGTTCTTTTTTTTAAGCAAGTATAATTTGCTAAGAAGACTTGAAATATATTCATTGATCAATAAAACCAGCTAATACATTAAGATTGGAAGAATCTTATGATGTATGTTTCAGTCAACATGTATTATGATGAAAACTTAAAACATTCCCAAATAGGGGTATAGGAAGAAATTATATTAAAGATTATTTTGGAAATACTTTTATTGCTATTTGTTATTATAAAATGTGAATATGCTCAAGGTAAAAAAAAATGAAAAATGCACAAGAGTATGAAAAAGAAAATAAACATCCATAATCCCACAACTCAAAGATAATCACTATTAATATTTTGATGTATATCCTTTCAGATTTTTTTCTCTGCAACCATTGGTAACAACATACCAGCACATACATGTATAGTTTTACATAGATAATTTTATATGGAGTTGTTATACTCTGCCTCTTTCGTTTAAAAGTATACCATAGACAGAGTTCTAGGGTCATAAATGCACTTATGAACCATCAAATTTAATAGCTGTAGTTTTTTATGTGGTTGTAATAACATATTTTATTTAGTCAGCCCTTCCTAATGGGCTGGCTAAATAAATCATCTTCAGTTTTAAATCATCTCCAATTTTTCTTGAAGTATACATTTCACTGCAATAACCCGCCCCCCCACCCAGTACATAAATTTTTGTACTCTGGCTTCCTTATTTCTGTAAGCTAAGTATGTCCAAGTACTAGTGATAAGTGAAAAGGTATGCAAATCTTGATATTTCCAGACTGCCCTCAGAAATGTTTAACCCCACAAACAGATTATGAAGTGCCTGTTTATCCTTTACCAAGAATGGGTATTAACAATTAAATATTTAATCTTTTCCAATTTGACACATAAAATATGTTGTTTTCATTTGCCAATAAAGATGGAAAAAACATCTTTATTTTTTCTGTTCAGTTTAAAAAATTTTTTTGAAGATGGCTCTTAGACATTATTTTCTCTTATTCTTTTGTCAGAAAGTGTATTTTTGACCTCTTGTAAATATTTAAGCCATTATCTAAATAATTTCCAAAATGCATTCGTACGGTAGGCAGCCTACAGGATGGCCCCCAATGATCCCAGCCACCTGGTATTCACAGCCTTCTGAAACCCCCTCCCCTTGTAGGTGAGCTGGCCTTGTGGTTCCCTCCTTTGTACGGCCAGAACAACATGGTGAAGGGGAGGGGATGTCACTTCTGTGATTAGGTTATGAGACATCGTGACTTCCATCTGTGAGCAGCTTCTCCCTTTTGGCTTCTTGGCCCCATGCTTTGCTGAAGCAAGGTGCATGTTGGAGGTCCATGTCACAAGGAACCCACAGGACGCTTTGGCCAAGAGCCAGCAAGAAATGACACTCTCAGTCCAACAGCCCTGGAGGAAGTGAATCCTCCCAACAGCCATGTAGGCTTGAGAGTGGATCTTTTCCCAGTTCTGTCTTCAGATGTGAGCCTGCACCTGGTGGACAGCTTGAATACAGCCCTAGCTATCCCCAGTCCATTGTCCTGTACAGTCTCACTCTGAGATTCCCCCTGCGGCATATTTTATCTTCAAAGTTTACAATGTGCACTTCCCAGTGTATGGAAATGTGACTTTAACACATTCTATCTTATGGTATAAATCTCAAATATTTATTTTGAAATTCCTATATAAACAAGTTTTCATAGACTGTATAGCAAAGTGGGCATTTTAGAGTAGCCAAAAGGAAATTTGGTCTGAGATTTATTTACTCTTGACAAGAAAGTTGATGACAGCTCTTACGTTTATGCTTGTTATTTTTATTATAGGACTTACTGGATACCCTCTCAACATTCTACTTTCCAGCTAGCACTGGGATTCTTAATGGCTCCCTTCTGCTTTGATTTCACAATAAAGATCGGAAATTCTATACCAATTTATTCGCATGTACTTGTATTTGTATAGATTTCAGCATGTACTTACCTATGTCCGGACTTGTCTAGCTTTTGTGAAAGGTAAAAAAGATAAATCTCTTACTTCTTGATCCTGGGGTGCATAATTCCCCTGGGAAATGTTTCTTGGCAGGGGAGCTGGGTTGTATAAAGGCACACCCATTCTGCCTCCAGAGGATTTGAGGGTACCTCTGCTTCCCCCTCTAGAATAACAATTGTTGTCCCTCAGCATTTCTATGTCAATGTGGGTGAAAGTGTTTAAAAACTTGAAGACTTTTAGTGATGTAAGGAATTTATCCACGACTTCTCATTTGGTTCTCTGCCTAGGAGGCTTGGTCAGGGGTCTAGAAATTGTAACTTACTGTGAAAGGAGAAAAATTCTCTTCCCTTTGCACATTGCTTCCACTCCTTGACTCTATGACTTTCTGCCTTCACCACGTTAAATGCCACTTCAAAAGATTCCTTTGGGAGGGGGAAGGGCAACAATTTTCTTCCACTCATTTAAATGTCTATTAATTGTGAGAGCCAGAGGAAAAATTTAATAACGCCTTATAGGGACTATATTCACACATCCATTAAGTGAAATTCGCCAAGTTTTCACAAAATTGTGAATTCAGCAGTGAACAAAACAAATGTTAAGTTTCGATCAATCAAGTTTTTTTTTTCCTCATACAAAGGAAGGTGACGACACAAGAATTTGAAAGGTGAGAGCTACAGGTGGACTAACACAGGCAAGAAGAGCTCAGAAGGGAAAGGGATGAAGGGAGAACATATCCCCTCGTTCACAAGTTTAGCCCTGGTCAAGCCATGTCTGAGTGATCACTACACATTCTGTTTTAAACAAAACAAAGTGATTGCTTCCCTCCTGCCCAAGGTCAGGGTCCTTCCTATTACCAACTTTACCATCTAATTTTTTTTTATTTTTTTATTATGTTATGTTAATCACCATACATTACATCATTAGTTTTTGATGTAGTGTTCCATGATTCATTGTTTGCGTATAACACCCAGTGCTCCATGCAGAACGTGCCCTCTTTAATACCCATCACCAGGCTAACCCATTCCCCTACCCCCCTCCCCTCTAGAACCTTCAGTTTGTTTCTCAGAGTCCATAGTCTCTTATGGTTCATCTTATTTTAATTTAACATCTTATTTTATTAAGAGAAGTCCAAAAGTCTGTGTTAAAGGCTAAGAGAGTTCCCAGCCTCAGCACATCTAAAGAAGTAAAACTTTTGAGCATCCCATGGAAGAGTGGAGAGATCATTGTACTACCAGATATGAGCCATAAATACAAGGGGAAAGATTGTTGCCACAGGGAAGTTCAACAGAACATACTTCTCAATAGGAAGATGGGGATTAATCCACTAGAAGTAGCTCCAGTTCTCCTTTATAGAACACTTAAAGAGTAAGAGAGGTGCCTTCAGGTTTTTTCCCTT
The DNA here is from genome assembly GCF_002201575.2 of Neomonachus schauinslandi. Lineage (NCBI taxonomy): Eukaryota > Metazoa > Chordata > Mammalia > Carnivora > Phocidae > Neomonachus > Neomonachus schauinslandi. Next base: position 19,906,116 of record NC_058409.1, read on the forward strand.
ATGAGTGACTAATATCTAAGAAGGGACAAGTTTTCACCTCTACTTTCTTCACTGAAGGACTTCCAGAATGAACAGATATGCCATGAAGGATGATGGAGACAGAGGACATAATTTGGAATAAGAACACAGTGATTTCACCCAGTACTTCCACCTGTGTGAACAAGTCCTTACACCTCGACACCTCAGTTTTCTCACCAGTAACAAAGTCGCCATGTTGTTTTGAAATCTATTGAGATAAAAAGTGTGAAGTGTCTTGTTCTCCACATTACACTTGCGATTTTTATTGCTACGTGTGTGTATAAATTCCAGAACGTTTTAAGAGAAGCAGCCTGACTTAGTTGTCCAAACACAGATGCTGTGACAGAAATGTAACTGTCACTCATAGGCAGCAGGAAGGATTTGAATCTTCATTCCATTCCCTGAGGATACATCTAAAGATATGCCTGGCACAGAAGAGCCCTGCAAAGTTTTTACAGTTACCACACACACAACTAAAATAAGCCTGGCTGGTTGTTTACATAAATGACAACCCTTTCTGATGACTTGAATTTAAGAGAAACCAACCCTTGAATTAAATCACCACATTTTTTTCTTTTTTTGCAATAGCCAGAAAGTTAACCTAAAAAAAGTTAAGTTTGAAGTTATACTAACTAATATTTGTTCTTGAAAAGACGTGAGGGAGGGGGGTGGGAGGGAAGGGGAATCTTACCAGTTTCCCAAAGTATATACTGTGATTCTTAGGCCTTGTGATAAATTTTCAGTGGATGAATCTGAGTACTGTACTTCATGACCTACAATATTTTGAGTGGTGGTAGGCTAGAGGAAATGAACTATAGCATTGCGGTGAAGAGCATGGATTGTAGTTCCAGAAAGATATGTATTTGAATTTCAGGCTTTTTAGTTACTAGCTGTGAGATCTTGGATAAAAAATTTGTGCAAGTCTTGGTTTCTTCATGTGGGAAGGGCCAATCATCATAATGATTGTCAGCTACAGTTTTAAGGCTTAAACTGAAATAATATAAATAGAACTAAGTTGGGCACATTGTAAGATCTCAATAAATGATAACTCTGCTTATATTAGTTTTGATGCACCCTTTAATTGTTTAAAAGTAGAGATGATGGAATATATTTTAATGATATTCTGATTCCATTCATTTTCATAATTAACACACATGTGTACTTCTCATCTTAGAGCAGCATTTTTCTCTTATGTGGGTATATTCCCTTTTGTAAAACAAAATAAATCAATTTGATAATGAGGGGTGGGTATTACACTAAAAAATAGAATTTTTAATCTTTGTTGAAACCTACACCAGACTTTTGAAAATCTCAAGACAGCTGTGTGTCCTCTTTCTGGCCCAATGCACAAGTCCTTACATGGACAAAACTTTCTGTGTAATTAAAGGGGAACATGGACCTCCTCTAGCAAAGAGGAGATTTTTTTTTAAATGAATAAACATTCAATATTGCAAATAAACCAACCCTTAATTTATCTGTTGTATAAACTCAAATTTTCATGTAGCGAGTTTTAGTGAAGTACCTTATATAGACTATCGCTGTTTAATGTTTCTGAAACATAGTAAAATGACACAATGTTTGCTAGATAAAGTTATTTTTAACCCAGGTTTATTATCCATGTTGGACCTAGCAGATTTTTATCCGGTGAGCACTCACTGATATACTCTCAGTATTACTGTCAGGGGCTACTACTGAATCACACAAGCTGATTCATACTTTCCTTTAAAGCTTTTTCTGTACTAAAGAACCAGCAAACACAGTGATCTTTTTTCTCCCAGAAGAGTTTGTTTTTTTTTTAACTTTTTATTTTCAATAAGTGTCTTTCAGAGATTTCTATAAAGTACTTATTCTCATAGCATATCAATATCTCCTGGAAATAATCGAACATTTGAATCTTAAAATCAATCACTAAGGTGGTAAGTTTACCAATAAATACTTGGCTTCACTCCTGGACTCAATACCATATTAAAATTAACGTAATATACTATTTCAATATTTGAAAATAACAAAGGGGTAATAGACTCTAAAGACTTGCCTGGCAGCAAAATGGGATATTCCTACTATTAAAAACAAATCACAATGATACTTTTGAATATATGTTCAAAGAAATGTTTTGAGAGATATAAAAAATCTTGAGGAGATAAAGTTTAGCTATTAGGCAACTTTTGAATTTTCATTTCTGAAGTCTTAAATTAAGAAGGGAAGTAATTTAAGGAGAGGTTGTCACCCTAAGATAACTTACGTTATCTTCTCATTTGTGGTTTTGATCTGCTTTAGGTCAACTAATGAAGTCTGATTGTTTGCTTCATTTTTTTTTTTCATAAGCTATAGGACTTAGATAATCCATACGATACTTACGGTATTTTTAATTTTTTTGCAGTTCCATAGTAACAGTGAGAAACAACCTCACACTGGCAGGAATTTTGTTTGGTTGCTGATATTTTGCATCCTCCTTGTGTGAAGTGACAGCAAGATCATTCAGGAAATTCAATATACCCACAGAGAGAAGCCAAACATGACAGCTTATTTTGGGAAACATTCTATCATGAGGATACATTTGTTCTTGGAGCAGTCTCAGAAAGCCTCCCCTTTATCAAACTGTGTCCTGATTAAAGGGACAGCTGATATCTGCTACATAGAGAAGGGTCTTCTCTTGACAAAGTTGTCTTACTACTGTTAATGGTTTTCCTATTGTAAGGAAGATATTTTATTGTTAAATATTTGATTATTGTCTGTTTCGAGCAGCACAGATTGCAAAATGGTTCCTAGAAGTCTGGGCACAGTCATCTGATAAATTTTAAATAGTAAATCCTTATAATAATGTATGTGGCATTTTTATTTGTTAAAGATATGCTTCTGAAGAAGGAGGCTTGGCAATGTAACTGTTATTTCTTTACATTTTTTTAAATTTGTAATCTTTATGCTTGTAGCATAGTTTATTTAGTAACTAAAATTTGGAAATGAATTCAGAAGCTACTGGTTTTTTCCCCAGAGCATTTAGATGAAAGCAGATAATATTAATTGTAGATAAAAATTAAGAATGCTATTACTGCACTTAATCATGTTTTTCATCTTTCATTCTTCTGAATTATTTTCTTTCTCTTACCTATAATTTCTACACAATCTTGAGATCTACTGTTCATGTGACTTCTTTTGCTAATGCAAGTCAGAATGGCTAAAATAACTTGTCATAAAGGAGAAGTAAAGAGTATGATATATTGAGTATGATATATAGGTAGGTAGCTCTACTTAACCAGTTTTTGGGAGTTTACACTCATGCCAAATTGCTTTTAGATTTAGCGAGTATCCCACAAACCTTCTAGAAAAATAAAATAATCACCACTGTCTTACAAGGACAAGATAATTCACTGGTTGAGACGTGTCTGGTGGATCGTGAGTGTTCTTTGCCCTGTGTGATATAGGTTGAGTGTGTTGCTACTTGATGCTAAGAACACAGACAAAACTATTTCACTTTTGGAGTCAGACTGCTGAAATTTTTTTTTTACTTGTTTCTGACCATCTTCAGTTTCTAATTTCTTCTCTTTGGCTTAGATTGTAGTTAATAATTATTTTCATCCTCAAAATTGAAACTACATTTCTCAAGACTTTTTGGTTATTGAGAATTAACTGATCTTTGGATAATCTTCCTAAGTTGTCTGTGAATCAAATACTGCCCTGTGCTGAAGTGGGCAGTTCTAAGACAAATTATTTCTCCACCGCACTGCTGGCTCATGCTGATGACTACTTCTAAAACGGCGAAACGTTCCCTGCATTGAATAAGTACTGGTGGTGCAGACTGTCTTTCCTACTGGTCATTTGCTTTCAACTCACATTCACATCAAGTTCCAAAGTGCTGTCTTCTTGGCGAAGGATAATGATGACGATGTGACCTACAGGTTAAAGATGTGGCTTGTCTGTCGTGTTCAGACTCTGGTATTTGAAGTTGAGAACTCTTTCCTGTTATTCAGTGGCCTGGTATTAGCACTTTGGTAAAGGAAATATGTGTACTTTTATCACATCTCTGTTCTCGCCTATCTTTATCCCAACTCTGAATCTTCTGACATCACCTTCAATGTTCTTTGTACTTCAGGAAGGGTAAAGAAACCTCTCAAAACCCTTGTCCATTTGTGCAAGCAACACACACACACACACACACACAAATACATTTAGTGCCAAGTAGAGTGCCTGGCACAGAGGAAGTAGTCAATCAAGTGAATGAATTCAGTGAATAATTGAAAAGATAAAGGAATACCTAATGAAGTGAACTACAGTGAAATACAAAAGGATATGAAGGAAGATTTCAGTGAATTTTCAGGCTGATCAAGATGTTTTCATTTGTTACTGGCTTATGAAGGTCAAGATGAAGGTTCATCACTCTTTGGGATAGAGAGATTAAAATGGATGTCTCTTCTAAGTTAAATAAACACATTGTTAGACATAAAAATTTCAAAATGATTTCTAAGCTATAGCTACAAGGTGATTGGTAATTCAATGAATGTAATTAGATTAGTGAGTACAAAGTATTTTAAATAGAAAATTATATTCTAAAAATAAATCATCTATAAACCAGTAGATAGTTACTGTTTATTAACTTCATAGTTTTAAGACAGTGAGTCTCAAATTATATTTCATAGCAGAGTTTTAAGTGTTCTCCTCACCTTTTCTTTAACTTTTTGTTTCCCTTGGTGGTATATACCTCACTGAGAAATAGTAAAAATACAGAGAAATAATAACCTTAAGGGTTGAAAAGGTACATTAATCTTATCAAACATTTTCCTAGTCTAGATAATATGAAAAAATATAGAAAAAGCACTTATATGGAAATATCCTATATTAGTAAAGATATGATTACTATAATTTCTATCATAAAAAATCAAATAATAAATACATATGTGAATTATATACCAATTATATGCAAGTATACACTTACATTAGAGAGTTTTAGAGGCTCTCAAAAATATTCCATCCTTCCCCACAATGTAGTATTCATGGGATTTGAAAGGAATTGATCCTACTCTGAGTACTAAGGATGGGTTCTGATGGATCCTTTCCCGCTCCCACAGTGCTTCACTTGGGGGAGAACATATAGTTCAGATTTAAGTCAATCAGCATTTCTCCAGCCATAGTGATCCAGATATTTAGGATCTCCCAGTTAGAACAAAACATAGGACTTCTGTTCTAAGGTTATGGAAATCAAATATGATTCTCTATCTTCTGTCATAAACAGAGTCACCTGCAGTCCCAGTTACTATTGGCAGCCATTCTCTACCCATGAAGAAAACAAGCCTTCAGAAGAGGCCAACGCTGTTGACAGAAGGCTGGCAAGATGGAAAGATTGGAGAGATTATCATGTGCTGATAATATCACTGATTAACCTTGAAGAACTTTTAACCTGTGCACTTTCTAGTCACATGAGCCCGCAAATTCCCTTATGAGTTAACTGCTATGAATTGCCTTTCCTGTTACTTGTAACTGAAAGTATCTTTCACTGTACAGTATCCGTCAAAACATGGTCATTCATTGGCTGTGAGACATGAGAAAATCCAGGTGAAGATGACTTTTCTGAGACATGGCTTCTTAGGATTCCCTACTGTCACCTTGGTTTTACTGACTTGCAATTAGATTTTTTTTTTTATTGGAAGGATAAGAAAATTATTAAAGCAATGAAAATATAATATTCGGATAAACTATATTTAATTTTACAGCTAACAAATCTCTAAGAAATTTTAATAGTGATGTGAAGGACATAGATTCTACAGGGCCTAGAGTAGCAAAGCATTAGATAAAACATGAAGGATTTTAAGGAAAGCGATGGATGTAAGCAAAAGAATAAATGAAGATTGGGCTTCAAATGAAACAATTGGGTTTCCTGCATAAAAATCCAAAAAAAAAAAAAGAAAAATGGAAGTACAAACATTAGGCTTTAATTGGTTGGAAGCAAAAGCCAATTCCGGCTGTGAAAAGAGAAAGGGAATTAATTGGTGGTATTACTGGGGCTCATGAAATCAGCAGAGGCTGCAGTTAGGGTGAGGAATATACAGGAAAAAGAGGCCATTCTAGAGACTAAGAAGCAGGACTCATAACAGGGAAAAGCCAAGCGAAAGTGCAGCTATTTAAGGGAGAGGTGACCAGGTGGAGTTGGTGGTGACTTGAGGGAAAGTCATTTCAGTGGAGACTATGAAAGTTCAGTTGGAGGAAGTTGAAGAGAGATGGAAAAATAAGCGACTGTCTTGATGAATTTTTCTATGAAAGGGAGCATAGAAGGACATGAGATAAGAGACATTTGCTTGTCTTTTAATGTTACTACTTAGTGTTTTTCTGTGATGATGGTGCTAACCATTGGCTGGAATACTTTTCCCTGCAAGTGTCCCTAGGCTGGTTCCTTCTCCTCCTTCCTTACCTCCTCAATCCTACATTACCTCCTGCTCCTGGTCATATATTCTTGTTTTATTTTCTCTACATCATTCATCCCTGTCTGAAAATATCTTCTGTATGTGTTTGGTTACCTTGACCCACTAAAATATGAAATTGATAAGAGCAGCAACTTTGTCAGGCTTATCACTGTATCACCCTCATCTAGAAAAATGCCTGTTACATAGCAGAGTCTCAGTAAATATTTGTGGGATAAATAAGCAAATGGATAACTAGACCTTCAATGGTTTCTTTCATTCTTTTTTTTTTTAAAGATTTTCCTTAAAAATTTTTTTTTTTAGGATTTTATGTATTCATTTGACAGAGAGAGAGAGTACAAGCAGGGGAGTGGCAGGCAGAGGGAGATGGAGAAGCAGGCTTCCCACTGAGCCCAATGCGGGGCTCAATCCCAGGACCCTGGGATCATGACCTGAGCTGAAGGCAGAAGCTTAACTGACTGAGCTACCCAGGCGCCCCTAAAGGTTTTACTTTTTACGTAATCTCTATACCCAATGTGGGGCTCAAGAGTCACATGCTCCACCAACTGAACAAGCCGGGTACCCCTGGTTTCTTTCATTCTTAAATCACCAACATTCAAAGTCCCAGGATCCAGTTGCTGAATAGCCAAGTTCAGACCCTTTGTCTGGACAGGGTCTGCTCCATCTTGGGTTATATGCTGGGGTGGGGGGGCGGTGAGTACCTGAATTTATTGTCCTTTCAGAAGAGAATATGAGAGGAGAAAGGCATTTCCCACAGGGAAATCTGGGACTATTTGGCATCCCCAAATGGCAAATACTCATGGCAGTACAGAACTGTAAGGAGGAAAAAGGAATGTTTACTTCTTGCCATAAAAAAATCCATAAATGAAAAGTTTACATTCCTACTTATCAATTAACAGATTTCAATTTTATTCCCTCTGTTTCCTGAGAAAAGACTTTAGGATCAAGTGGTAGAGAAGTCTTTCTGCTCACACAGATAAACATCCCCCTCCATTAAAACAGGTTGGAAGCCTAGAGATAATTAGACCCACTGTGTCAAGCAATCAGCAGACGGTGAAGAGGTCACAAAAAACAAGGACAATAGAGCTAACTCTTGAGAGAAACAGAAGGAAAGCCTTTGCAATCAGTAGAAAGAAGTTTTGGTTATTGTGTTTCATGGACTGATGTGTACTGGTTTGTGCGATGTTCCTTTGGTGTTTATCTCACCTTCTCCTTCCCCTCTGGTCTTCCCCGAGCATAGACACACCCAGACTCTCAGACATGGGCACAGTCACCTTGGGTCCATCACAGTGAAAGCTTAGTGAACTTCCCTAGGTCAACTCTGTGAAAGCAGCCATTTGCCTCCACAGGATTGTATCACTGCAGGAGGAATACCTACGAGGTATTTCTGTTTGCTTTTATTTATTTATTTTTTTTGATGCTTGGGATCTGTTAAGTTAGAAGAGCCCTTTGGAAATCCAAGATCTGCTTCATTGACTCTTTTCCCAATAGAACATTCATATCTGCTAGAATGATAAATTTGATAGAATGATCAGCTCCATGAGAAGAGGGACAGTGTTAATTTCCTTCATGCCTAGCACCACGCCTAGTTCACAATGGGTTTTCAAAAACATATTTGGTGAATAATTGAATAAACAATTAAAAGTGAGTGGATAGATGAAGGCCAAAGGGACTGTAAAGACATCCACTGTAGCTTTCTCTCTCTTCAGCTGCACTACTTCATTGTAAATCTACTGTCTGTTCTTACTCTTTCCTCATTGCTATGTTTCCTCTTTTACTCTCCTTTCTGGTCTTACTGATACTTACTCATTGAAGTTTGATAAGGCTTCCTGATAAACATTAGCACAAGAACACATGAAGTATGTATATTCATTAAGATTCTTCCTTGTTGTATGCATATATGTGACTTGTGATTCTCAGGAAAGATGCATTTTTGACAGATCACAAGTGATTTTGCAATTGTATGTAGTAGTCTACAAGAGCCCTGATGAGCTTACAGTTTTTTTAGTTTAAAATATTGTTAATGGTGGAGGTATCAATGATTTATATATATTTCTAGAAGTTTTGTTGAAACACCCCCTTTGTCCTTTAAACTAGAGGGCAGACTTGTAGTTGTTGTTTTTTTTTTTTAAATTCAGTCCAGCTTTTAAAAACAAGACGATTTCAATTATTTTCATGCATAAGGACTTTTCTTTAACTTAATCATAAAAAAATAGTATCATTTATTTCATTATTTAGCCTGGTCAGCCAAGAATTCTGCAGACCAATATGTCTTCAATAAACTTGCTAATTTCTTCACCACCTCCTTCTGAAATCCTTTGGTAATATTCATTTAAGGAGGATTAACAGTGGAAAAGTCACTTTGTTTTTCAAGGACTTTCTGAAAGTCTGTTTTTGGACCAGCCATATCTCCCCGCCTCTCTTTTTGATCAGTGAGATGTAAGATAAGATTAATAACCATTATAAATAATTAGTGCTTACGCTGCCTTTCACCAGCCATTATTGAGATGACCTTTTTTCATAAGTTGTTATGAACCAACTACATGTCGAACATCTGCACATTTCTCTAAAATGCACTAAAGTATAATCTACTCTGTGGGTTTTTTTGGTTTTTTTTTTAATAAGAAGGGGTAAGGAAACAGAACAGAATGTTAGAGTTGGAAGGGTTGACAGAAACAACTCAAGTAAGTCTTTTAGAAATAAAAGACCTAAGGCATAGAGAGGTGAGATGATTTCCTGAATTCCAGAGGCTACTAACTAGATGTGAGGCCAATACCCAATCTTTGTACTTCCACACCTACCTAGTTAGTGGGGATTTTTCCACCCAGAACACCAACTGCTCCACAGTTCATAACTTTACTCATAGGTTTTGTTTTGTTTTCTTTAAACTAAGGATCGAGGTGACTTAAAATCTTATTGTAGAAGTAAATGCTAATTATACTCTTGAACTGATAAGTTCCAAACTTGCCCACTGATTTTGCAGTCACTTGATCTAATATGCTCTATCCCTAGAAACAAATTCTGTGATTAGAAAAATTGCTGTCATTCCAACCTAAGTTCTTTTGGGATGGGCTATGTGATCAGGTTTGGGTGAGCCTAGGATGGAAAGAATCCAAACCCAGAAGTGATTCCCATCTGTAGACTGCGGAAGTCCTACATGCACTTCCTGCTCCGGCAAGAAGTGCAGTGCATACAGGCTGACCCGGCACCACAAACACATCCAGGGAGAGATACAGCAACTGGCTGGAAGAAAGTGGCTGACGTCTTTGGACAAGCGAAGGGAAGAAGGAGCGGTGGTGCAGATGAGTTGTGACACTGAACAGAATGCTCACTGGGCACAATTTACCGCCTCTGCCATCCTGCACCAGGAAAAGAAGCCTTTGTCAGAATGTGGCGAGGTGGGATCTTGGAGTCTGGGGGTCCCCGGGGAAAGAAGATCATCACAAGGAGGTGGAGTCTGGGGCGAAAACTACTGCCATCCTGCAAACCAACCCATTTCTGTGGATGCGCCCCTCTTAGACAAGGAGTATGACTGTCAGCCCTGGTTCTAGATGCAAGCAAGCCATGGCTTGAGCACAAAACCACTGCTTCTGGCCTGCTTTGAATGCATTTTCCAGAAATGATGAATATGTGGTGATTCTTCCTGAATACTCATGCCTGGATCTGATTTGTGAGATGTTTTGAAGGGTTACTGTGGCTTTGTAATTGAGATTTTTTTCCCCTTGGGAAGTAACTGTTCTTCCCACAACCATTGTGGTTGCCTAGCAACAGGGAACAGTAGAACAGTCCACAGGGATTCTGAAGCTAAGGAATGGGGAGAGTTGATGTCTGTCCCATGGATGGGGTACACCAGTGGGCCTGACTTGAGATGGGAGAATGTTATAGCAAGAAATCTGTGGCCCCAGGGTCTGAAACCCCAGAGAGAATCAGGTGAGTTCCCAGCTTCTTCTGTCTCAAAAGAATTTGTGGGAATTTCTAGATGAAGGAGACTTTACTGAGTGCTTCAAAGAAAACCTTTCTTTAACATCTGGGGGAAAACATCAAACAGACTTTTCACCTTATCCTGGAAAATGACCCCTTTCTTTGAATGGTGCTTCCATAGGGCAGGGTCTCATACACAATAGGTGTTCAATAAATACTTGTTGAATGAATAAAATGTCCCTTACTTGCTCTTCTAAAAATCACATACTCACCCCAACCATTTTATTGGCATGGGGAGGGAAGGCTGAAGGTTATTAGAACCATTGTTATGAAATGTCACCTTCACCACTTCCTTGCCGGGAGATATCCACAAAAGAAGCTAGGTCATTCCGACTTTCCTCAAATAAAAACCCAAATCAACTCTGGCTACAAACATGGAAGTAAAATTCACCTCTATAATTGATCTACAGTTAATCACAGGGAAGTTCACAAGTAGGCACGATACGCATTTTCCCTTCAAATGTAGAAATACCTGCCACTTAGCATTTTCTTTTAAGCCTGGAATAGGAGACGACCATAACCTCCTCTGTAGAAAGAGCTAAATTGTGATGGGTGGTGTCCTATGATACGTACACTATAGCTCTGCTTAGTTAGGCTTTAAAATGTATTTTCATTACATGAAATGTGTGGGCCTTGTTTTTATTTGATTTTCACCTTGGGTCTATGGTCCATAGATGCTGTGGGAAATTCACAAATACCCCAAAGCCTTATGTGAGATGTTGTTTCTATGTGCAAAAGGTCTGTGACCTTCAAAAGATTAATAGTCTTTGGGAGGGAGGGAGTCTTATGTCTGTTAAAGAAAATGAAATTTAGCAAACACTCATTTTCTTTTAATTTCCCTGAACACAGCATCTAAAGAGATAATATGTCAATGTGCTGACAATCAGAGAGGTGAACATAATGTTACCGAATGAAGAGAAAATGCCCTGTGATTAACAACTTTAAATAAATAGCCCGGTGTACAACCAGCAGGGAAGCCAAGTGAAAAGCAGGACTGTGCTCTCGCTGCAAATTATCATTGGTGTTTTTGTTCTCCTGGTATATGGAACTGAGCGTTCCGTGCAAGTAGAGAGCAGGGCTGTGAGCTTGAACACAGCGAGTACATACTACCCTGGCTAACCCTTAGGTGGGTTCAGTTCAGCTCCTTCATTTCTATGCAGGAGCAAACTGGTCCCATGTGCTTGGGACCTACTTTTCTTTCCGTCCTTCTTCTCTTCTCATGCCCTTGAGACAGATCTTCTCTACAGTTTATAGAAACCAAATGGGAATTTGGTCCTCTGTTGGTTTAAGAAAAGAGGGTTAGGCCTTGGATGTGATTAACCTAAGGAATAGAGAAGGTATTTTCCCAGGAAATTCTTTCCCATAAGAATTGGGTGCTCAAGAGCTGTATTTCCAAGCCCGTTTTATTAAAGTCTTCTATTCATACGAACTAAGTGGTAACTGATTACTACCCCCGTAAAAAAACACAGGGTAAAAGTTTGGAAAACAGATAGATACGTCACTGAAAGGAAGGAAATATTTATGTTCTTGTCACTTACTGAGGAAAAAAATGACTGTAAAGCTGAAATGTCCTATTAATACTCCCTGCTGATAGAAATTTAAAGGATTTTCTCAGTTTTTCCATGAGCCCTGAAGTAAAACAAAACCACTGCAATAAAAACAAGCTTCATAAATACATTTGTTAATTCTCATTTTTCTCTCTCTCAAGGCTAATAGGCTTTCTCCTGAGTTATGCTACAAACATGACTTGTACTGTGTATGCTGAGTAGCTATGGTTACTCTGAGGCCATGACTCATGACCTTTAAATATTATTGTCAGGCAGCCAAACTTTTAAATCAGTAGTTTTGTTTCAGGCATTATTAAAAGAAGGTGCTTTCAAATAGTACTTTCTCTTGTACATTTGTGGCACATCTGAATATGCACATAAGGGTACCGTACCCACAGCTTTTTGTATTTTTTTGTTGGGCTTCATACAGTGACCGTGTATTAATTTCTTGTGTGGTATATCACTGGGTGAATAAAAAACAAACAAAGATAGTCCTTGTCCTCTAGGAGGTATCACTGAGGAGTGCAAAAACATAGGTCAATAGATAATTATTTACATGATGAAATGTAATCAGGGCTGTAATAAGAGACAGACATACATACACTGCTTTGGACACAGAGGCAAGAAACACTTTTGACCGGTAGGATCAAAGAAGCTTCAAGAAAAGGCGGAATTTGAGTCATGGTGTGAAGAATAGGTAGGATTTTAACAAACATAGAAGAGAGCAAGAGCATTCTTGTCAGAGGAAACAACCAAAGAAAAGGATAAACACATAGTCTGGGATCACTGGGTAATACAGTTTGAGAAGAATATCACGTTTGTGAGATGTACTCATAGAAGATAAAATTAGTTAGATGGTAAGAGGGGGCAGCTTATTAAGGTCTTTCAAAACCATTTGTTGTTTTGTCCAGCAACATGATGACAAAGTTTGTTTTCCATTTCGTGATAAAGAGGTACTGTCAAGTAGAAAGCACCAAAATACTGGTTTTTGCTGATTTGGTATGATGCGAGAAGAGCAATTACCTCCCTCAGAACCCCAGCGTGTCCCTCCACTGAGTGGGAATCTAATTAATTTTGTTCAATAGTCACTGATTACTTTGTGAACATTTTAAAAGGTTTTAAGGTTTTTGAAAAGTGAAAGACATGCACAATAACATGGAAATAAAATAATACATTCATTAGGGAGATAGTAGGATAGAAAATAATAAAAGTACCCTGGGATTTTAAAGCAAGGCTTATTGGTTGGCAGGCAGAAGAATAAGACGTTAGGACTGGGGTGTTTCTAAATCATCCATTTATTCATTCATTCGTTAAAAAATATTTATTGACCATTTATAGCCTTATTCAAGATGCCAAGGAAAGGGTAATAAAATAATAATAGAAAAAACTCCCTATCTTCAAGAAGTTTGCGTTTTCAGTTGGGAGGAAACATGATAAATATAATTAATAAGCAAATTCCATAGTATGCTAGAAGGTGGTAAGTATAGCAAAGAAAAATTAAGCAAGGTCATGAGGATAGATAGAGGGTGGGGAGGTCAATTTAATTTTTTAAAAAGATTTTCTTATTTATTTTAGAGAGAGAGAGAGAGAGCACACTCAAGTGGGGGGAGGGACAGAGGGAAGGGGAGAGAGACAGAATCTCAAGCAGACTCCCTGCTGAGCGTGGAGCTGGACTCGGGGCTCAATCTCATGACCCTGAGATCATGTCCTGAGTTGAAATCAAGAATTGGATGTTCAACCCACTGAGCCACCCAGGTGCCCTGAGAGGTCAATTTTAAAGGAGGGTGCATATGGTAGGCCTCACTGAGAAAAGATATTTGAACAAAGACAAGAAGGGAGTGGAAAAGAGTCAAGCAGACAAGTATGGAGTACATGTTCCTGGCATTAGGACTTGACAGGAGAGTCTATATAAGGAGTTGTATGGGAAGAGAAAGTAGGGAGTGGGATGGAGTTCTACAATGGATGGGAAGGGTGAATGAGGTGGACCTCATATGCCATTATATGGGTTTCAGCTTTTATTCTGTGTGAAATGAGATCCCTTACTGGAGGGTTTTGAGCAGAGGAGTGACATAATTTTTATTATGGTAGATGTACTGAAAAGAGAATGTAGTGGGCAAAGATGGAAGCAGAGAGCACCATTTAGGAGGTTAATGCATTTCCAGGCACAAGCTGATGGTAGTCTGAGGCTTGGACCAGGGTGTTAGCAGTGAAGATGGTGAGAGTTGGCCAGATATGGGATATATTTTGACTGTAGAGCCAAGAGTTTCCTGTTGGATTGGATATGGATTCTGAGACAAAAAAAGGAGTCAAGGTATCAGCCTGAGTGAGTGGAAGGATGCTGTCATCATCAACTGAGAAGGGGAAGACTGCAAGCAGAAAATTGGGGGTATGAATTAGGGGTTAGGTTTGGAAATGGTGAAACTGAGATATCTATTAGACATCCCAGTGGGGATGTCAAGTAGGCAATTGCATGAACGAATCTGGAATTCAAGGGAGAAGTCTGGAAATGCGTACTTGGCAGTGATCAGCATATTGATGAATTTAAAGCCATGAGGTTGGATGACATTACCAACGGAGTGGATATGAATAGAGAAGAGAGGAAGCCTTGGAGCATGCCAAAGGTGAGAGCGCAGGGAGAGAGAAAGAACCATCAAAGGAAACTGAGAGGGAGCAGCGGGTGGGACAGGAAGAAAACCTGGGCGCTTAGGACGTCCTGGAGCCAAGTGCAGAGAGCCTGTCAAGGAGGAAGCGATAAATCATGTCAAAAGCTGTCAAGTAAGGTGAGATGTGACAAATGATCACTAAATACAGTGATGTGGAGATCGCTGATGAATTAAGGGCAGTTTCTGTGGAATAGTGCTTGTGAGAGTCTGGATGGAGAGCGGCCTTAACAAAACACAGGAGGAGAGACAGTGAGAATACAGCCTCATTAAAGAGGGGATCAGGGTGGGGCGCCTGGGTGGCTCAGTTGTTAAGCATTTGCCTTCAGCTCAGGTCATGATCCCGGGGTTCTAGGATGGAGCCCCGTGTTGGGCTCCCTGCTCCGCAGGAAGCCTGCTTCTTCCTCTCTCACTCCCCCTGCTTGTGTTCCCTCTCTTGCTGTCTCTCTCTCTCTGTCAAATAAATAAATAAAATCTTAAAAAAAAAAAAAAGAAACACCCATTATTAAAAAAAGGGGGGGTCAGAGTAATCAAGTAGAAAGTAAAGGGTTAAGAGGGCTCAAGATGCAATAAATAACAGCATGTTTGTAAACTACTGGAAACGATCCCAGAAAGAGAGATTGAGTGAGAAACAGTGTAGGAGACAAAGAATTCCCCAAGTCTGCTGTTTAGTAGGATGATAGGCTTTCTTCCACATTTTCTTTTTCTTTTTTTAGTTGAAATAAGAGATTTTGCAGGTTTTCAGAACAGACTGTACTGTTCAGACTGCTTATTCTCAAGAGAACCTTTAAAAGCTATTCTATCTTCTTTGAGTGAAGTTTACATTCCATAGTTTTGATTTCCTTTAGAAAAGTTCAGAAATTGACATTTGGAGGAAATACTTTATGACAATTATCTTCAATGTCACAGTGGAAAGATCTATTTGATGTGGGACGTGTGTGTGTGTATCTGTGTATACAACTGTGTGCACACTTGAAATAAAATTTTGGAATTCTAAACTCTTACTTTATTTCAGCACCATGTCTGCAAGTTTAGAGTCAAATACACAACAGAGAAACAAAAAGCCGGTAAGAAATGAAGTTTGCGTGAATTCTTTTTTTTTTTTTTTAAAGCATTATAGTTAATAAAACTGTAACTTCTTTGATTAATGCTGAGATTTTCCTGATATAGTTTTGCTTTCACATTTTATTAGTAAAGATTTTAAAAGTAGAACATGGAATATCCTTTTTTCTAGTAGCATGCAGCCAAGTGGGTAGAGTGCCAACTAAGTGATATTATTGGGCAGTAGGGAAGTTAGGTGTGCTGTGATGTGGCCCCACGATATCACAGACATCCTGGTTACTCCAGAGTATTTGCTTATATGTGAGGAAATTCTGGAATTCAAACATGGTACCAATTGGGTAAATCACATTATGCAGTTTATTTAGGCTAAGGGTGAAATCACAGTCTACTCTAGGTATTTCCAGTCCATGCTCTTTCTAGTTGGTTGATGACATACCTAGTTCTGACCTTTGAGATCCTGTCTCTTCCGTGAGCTCTCTTATGCCCTGGGACATCTAGGTTCTTTTTCCCCGAGCCTCATCTAGTACCTGTCTAGGCCTCGGATAGCAAATGTGAAGGCTGTTGAGAAACGTTGCGGCTGCGGGATGGGGACACGGGAGCTCATTATACTAGTCCTCCACATTTATAAGAGAATTTGAGAATTTCCCTTAAAGAAAAAAAAAGCTATCTGTACACCCTTGATTCAGTTTTAGTAAGGATCCCCTTAGACTCCACCATGGACATTTCTGGAACAACCTCAGCTCTAATGTACAGGCAGTATGGTATAGAAGAAAGATCACAGGACTAGGAATCAGGCCCAAGTGTCCCACCTCCAAGCTGGGTGACCATAACCAAGTCGTTTAAACTCTCAGGGTCTTATATTTCATCTATAAAATCAGGATGATGAGCTTTAATAGTCTACTTCAAATACGATGTTTGGGATGTGAAAATGGTTGGTAAAGTACCTACCAGTGCACTGGAGTATAGTTATTTGGAATCGATAGCATTCAAATGGGCTCCCCTATGGGCCCGGGGACCTTGCTCTTGGATTTCTCGATTTCTTTCTGGATTCAGCAGCTCTGCCCTACTACTCCTGTCCCATCTCAGCATCATCAGCTAAGAACAACTGATCTAGTGAAGCGCATATCCAGAAGCCCACTCCTGCCATTACTTTTTCAAAAACATTAACATCTCTTTTCTAAGTTACATTCACTTAACCTGGCCCCAGATAGCCTGGACGTATCCCTCAAATCCATAATTATCTTCAGGAGGAGGGTTTTGTTAAAGAAACAGAAGTCAAGGGAGACCAGCTTAGACTCGTAGAACATGAATTTTATTAAAAATCTACTTGCTAACGGTAGTGATCATTTAATCTTACATTGCTTTTTCTCAGCTGGAAAAAAAAAAAGCCTAATAATGAAGATTTTTAATACGCATGTTGGAGCTACTTAGAATTCTGTTGTCCAAAGAGAAAGTATCACTCACCAATACCATATGAAAACATCTTTTTCTACTCTGAGAACCCTTGGATTAGCAGTTAAATTGCAGTTTTGGAAATGAGAGACTTCAGCTCACCAGTCTCCGTTTACTGCCTTTCCCTCTAACAACGCTAATCAATTAGCACCCTAGAGGTAACTCTCTAGTTGGCTGCGTATGACACTGAAAAGGACGCCAATTACCACATTTAGGATTTCTGCCCAGGGCTCCCAATTAGCTTCCTGGAGTTCAGAATCTACTGCTTTCAATTTACATTTAAGACAGTTGGGAGCCCTGGGGCTGCAAGTAGCTGGTTCTGCTGTGTTCTGCTGTGTTTTTACATTTCTAAAAGAATACATTTAGCTGGAGGAGGTTAGAATTAGAGACCTCAAGGCCATAAGACATCCACAATTAGTGCTGTCTGCTCATCACACATTGCCTTTCAGATCTTGCAGCTCTTGGAATGGTCACTTGTCAGAGCCGATTCTGCTATGTACCATGAGGTACATACCAGCTTGCAGGTGCATCTCAGGTGCCTCTTGTAAATAGTGGCTGTTTGCTTTAGCAGAAGACATTGAAACTGAAGGATGAAATCTGTTTAATTCTGTGAAGATGTCTCGACCACCCACGCATAGCGAAACATTCTCCTCCTATCCGGAGATGGTGGTTTCCTATTTGTCTTCATTATACTGTTCCCTGAATAGTACCTCAATTTTTGGACTCTCCTGGTAAACTACATTCTTAGAGGGAGAACGTGCCTTTCTTTGTTCATCTCTGTGTCCACGGGCAGGGTCTCTGATAGCAAAACAGCACTCAGTCATTATTGTTTGAAATAGAACAAATGGACTGAGCCCCAGGCATGGCCCTAGGTGACTGACAGAGGCTGTCCTTCCGATTCCTTACAGCAGCAGATGGCTGGGGGGTTTCAGAATCACCACTCTCATATTGATACTTTGATTGTAATTATTACCACGTTAGAAATTAAGAAATTGAGATTCGGGGGGGTTGGGAAAGAATTCAGCTACTGAGTGACCAAGGAATATGTGTGCCCCAGTAGTAGGAACATTCTGGGATAATGAGGTGTTAGTCTCACTATGATGAGATCCACATCTCAGGTGCCAGGTTGTCCCTGTTTATCTGCACCCTATTCTTCTGGGCCTGTTGGAGTGCATATAAATCATCTCATTTGAAGCTGTTGAGGAAATAAAAATTCTATTGCAAGGAGGCTTGACCTGAACCGGATACCTGGCTCAGGATTTCTCCCTCTGAACGATTCCTGCCCAGCTCTGACACACAGAGATGAATCATGTAAAACATGTGATGTCACTGGTTATGTGACATCCTCCAAAAGTGAGCATGTGGGTGTGAATTCATTAATGCTAGAATATGTATGAAGTAGTTCGCTCGTTGTGCAAAACTAACCTTATTATAAAACCTCATAAACCCTTAGCTTTCAAGTTGCAATTTAGTGATGACTTCATTAAAGAATCATTATCTTAGGTGCCAAAAATATGAAGCACACTACATAGAAAGTCAGCTCTCCAAAACGACCTTAAAGTAGCTGAAAGACTTTTGCATTTGATAAACTGGGGAGGGCAAGCAATGCCTTAAATTGTGTCAAATTGTATAAATTCTGTTCTTTTAATACTTAGTATGATATAGTATTATGTTTGCAGGAAGCAGGTATTTTGTCACATTCTCATATTTCTAAATTTTAATGTTCTAAAATGGCTTTCAGAAAATTCTTCCCATTGAGGAGCAAACTTTCAAATCATTTGTTAATATATTACTTGTGTTTGGGGCGCCTGGGTGGCTCAGTTGGTTAAGCGACTGCCTTCGGCTCAGGTCATGATCCTGGAGTCCCGGGATCGAGTCCCGCATCGGGCTCCCTGCTCAGCAGGGAGTCTGCTTCTCCCTCTGCCCCTCTCCCCTCTCATGCTCTCTCTCTCTGTCTCATTCTCTCTCTCAAATAAATAAAAATAAAATCTTTAAAATATATATATATATTACTTGTGTTTTAAATGACCATTTCAAGTGATTTAGAGGAAATATTCCTATTTATTCTTAGAATGAGATCAATATAGAACTGTATTTCTATGTATATTTAAATATAAAGATTTGCGGCTGTTCTAGAAAATTGGATATATGTATATTTCACTTTAATTCATGAGAAATGATGTCTCAGAACTTTCTGTTTTGGATTTCTTTCTTTCCTCTGTTCTTTCTCTTTCTCTCCCCTTCTCCCTTTCTTTCCTTCCTTCCTTCCTTTCCTCCCTCCCTCCTTCCTTCCTCTTTCTCTTTCCTTCCTCTCACCCTTCCTTCCCTCCTTCCTTCCTCT
>NC_058409.1:19925596-19970154 GCF_002201575.2 Neomonachus schauinslandi
CTTTCTCTTTCCTTCCTCTCACCCTTCCTTCCCTCCTTCCTTCCTCTCTTTCTCTTTCCTTCCTCCCTTCCTCCCTCCCTCCCATTCTTCCTTCCTTCCTTCCTCTCTTTCTCTTTCCTTCCTCCCACCCTTCCTTCCTTCCTTCCTTCTTTCCTTTCCTTCCTTCCCTTCCTTTCCTTCCTTCTGTCTCTCTCTTACTGAAGCAAACTTGACTTTGACATATGTATACAAACCAGTCAAGAGAAGGAAACTTTCCATCACCCCCAGGAGTTTCTCATGCTCCTCTGTCATCTCTCTCACCCACTTCTCCCCACCTGCCTATAGACCATTCTCAAGGAAGCACTGATTTGCTTTGTGTCACTGTGTATTATTTTGCATTTCCTTGAGCTTTATATAAATGGAGTCACACAGTATGTAACCCCTTTACTGGCTTCTTTCACTTGGCAAAACTGTTTTGAGCTTCATCTATGTTGTAGTGTGTATCAATAATTCATTTTTATTGAATAGTATCCCACTGTATTGAATGTATGTTTGTTTATCCCTTCACCTGTTGGCTGACATTTAGGTTATTTCCAGTGTTTGACTCTGACAAATAAAACTGCTATAAATATTCCCATACAAGTGTTTGTATGGACATACGCTTTCTTTTCTCTTGGGTGAATACCTAAGAGTGAAACGATTGAATCGTACTGTAGATATACTTTTAATTTTCTTAAAAACCATCAAACTGTTTTTCAAAGTGGTGGTTACATTTTACATTTCCACCAGCATGTCGAGAGTTTGAGTTTATCCACATTCTCTCCAATCCCGGTAGGGTCAGCCTTTTCAGTTTTAGCCATTCTGATAGATGTAGTCCTCATCTCAGTGTGGCTTGCATTTGCATTTCCTTAATAGCTAATGGTGCTGAGCACCTTTATTGTGTTTATTTGCCATCCTTACATCTTATCTGGTGAAGTATATATTGAAATCTTTTGTCCATTTTTAAGTTTCTTGTTTCCTATTATTGGATTAGAATTCTTTATGTATTCTAGACACAAGTAATTTTTCAGGTATGTGTTTTGCAATTACTTTCTCCAGTCTCTGGTTACTCTTCTCATTCTCTTAACAGTGTCTTTAGAAGGGCAGAAGTTATTAATTTTTATGAAGTCTAATTTATCACTTTGTACTTTCATGGATCAGGCTTTTGGTATCTGGTCTTTGCCCAAGGTCACAAATATTTTGTCTTGTTTTCTTCCAGAAGTCTTATAGTTTTAGGTTTTACATTTAGATCAACTGATTGATTTTGAGTTCACTGTGCTTGATGATAACTCAGAGCTGAGTCTCTCTCTAGGAATGTCCCTCAGTTGGAAGAGCTCTGATGCCCCAGGGTCATCTTGTATCCAATGACTGGTTGATGCAGGGCCACAAGACCAGGTCCCTTTCCTTAGACTGAGGACAATTCTGAAAGGCCAGACCTGATCCACAACCCCCACAGAATTGCTGAGGCTGCTGTTGCATTTCTGCTCCCTCTTCCTTTATAGGTGTTGCTCCCAAGAGCCACCTCCAGTAATCTGCTCCCCAGGGACCCTAACCTAATAGAATCACAAAATCAAAATAGGTCTAACCTAATGCATAAGGTTTTGCAAATGGAAATTCATAGGAAATGCGAAACAGCCACTGTGCTGTCACTTAGGGCAAGACAAAAGATGAATAGATACTGTCATTGTAATTTTGATAGCCTTTCAGAGAAATATTTCTTCATAGAAGAGATTTAATGAATATATGTTCACAGACTTTAAGGAAGCAAACTATTTAACAAAGTACAAAAATTTATTTGATCTAAAAAAAACTGAGTTTTTCCCCACAAAAGAACACAAATAGTGTAGAAATTGAGTCTTTACTTCTGAGGATATCTGCTAGTTATCTAGACAGTATCTAACATTACTCTATCTGGAAGAGTAATGTTATCTCCCTAGATGCTGGGATGTGAGATAACACATCCATTGCAGTTTTTATCCATTGTTCAACCTCTCATATAGCTTCTTTCATGTTGAGATCTTGCAATAATTGAGGGGCTGATTCATATCATACTCTCCTGCCCCCATCCCCACTCTGTCCCTGTACAGTCATCTCAAATTCACCTAACATAAATTGTATAGCCTAAATGCTATACATAAGCAACTTCAACAGAGATTTCAGATCAAGTAGTGCATCGAATGGTGGTAGTGATGCTAGACTTGTAATCGGTGAGAAAGATAATTCTTCCTTCGGTTATTATCAAGAAAGACCAAAACTTCAGTTCATTTCAGTTTAATTTGATTATCCTTAAAATTTTTGCAGGCTACTAGTTGCAGGCAGCATATGGCTTAATATTTTATTTATCTGAAGAATTTATTTCTTTTTCACAACATCCATCCAAGGTGTGATGGAGAGGGACTCTATTCATCATAGTTAACTAAGAGACCCTCTGGATGGAAATTTCACCTAGGAATGCACTTCCGCAGTCCTCACAGGTAGCAAATGAAGGGGGGATAAATTGGAAGTTACATGTACCACTTCCATTTCATTAGTCAAAGAAGTCATGTGGCTTAAAACAGCTTCAAAAGCTGAGGAAGTGAAATAATATCATGAGCCTAAGAGAATTTTCAAAAATATGTTGGTGGACAAAAATTACAGCAATATAAAACTAGTTTAAAAAGAAAGAATTAAGCCTAAGGAAAAGAAAAAGACATGCTATAGATAGATACAAAAGAAAACATTAGCTCTAGAATTTCTCATTTTAATAATAAGTTCTGTTTAGCTTCAGAACAGAGGCCATAAGAAAGATCTTAGCCGTTCAAAATGAGGTTGGCCAAAGATTTCTTTAGAAAATGACCCTAGGATTTCTTTAGAAAATGACCCTTCACAAGCAAATGGGCCAGATGACCCGTTTCGTTTTAATTTCTATGATAAAGTATATGTATAAGAAACAAAAGGTCCTGTTTTCACATGCAAATGTGTTCCTTTATTTTTTTTAAATGTCAATGGGCAAAGAAATTTAAAAAACGTGTGGCACTGAAACACATTGTTTACAGATAGGATGTTTTTCAGAATTTCCCCAAGAGGCATCAGTGGCTGAAGCATTTGAGTGTCTGCAAATATGTTTCATCAAATCCCCATGACATTTCTTTCTCCATTTGGCTCCTTCAAATGGCAAAGAGTTTCAAACAACGGGCACTATTTGGGGAAAGCATGCCAATTGGTGCTGTGTGGTGCTGACACATTTTATTTTCTGTGAGGGTGGAAATGTTGAGAAGTCTGTATGTATAGAAGGAGGGAAGTTGTGAAGTACAAAAATGGGACAAAAGTTAAATGTATACACATTTAAATAGATAAAAGTTAAGTACATATATTTCATTTACTTTCAGGGCTATATTCTGAATAAACCCAAGTTTCATGTAAAATTTGCTCAACTTCTCAAACCTGAAGGTTTAGATCAGAGGAAGACATGGCAAGGGGGAAGTGTGTTTCCGGACCATCTAATCAATCAGTCTGACTCTGAGAGCACACTTCAATTGCTGTGGTCCGAAGAAAAATACTTTCCAAAACTGAGAGAGAATATCCTCCCAAAGGGCTAGGACAGTTATTCAATCTAGCCTTTCCCAAAGGAGTATGTCTCCTTGAGACTGGAAGAGTGACCCCTGAGGGAGAAGCACAAAGATGTAGGCTCTCAGGACTTAAGCTTGGCCTCTGTCTGCCCTCAATCTCATCAGGCAGATAGAATAACATTGGCTTAATTTGTTTTGATAGTTTTGTTAAACTGAAATTTGCTGCTAGGAATAATAGCCCCAGGTCTTCATGTCAATAGTTGAACTCTTTGTGTTAGATCAAGTTTCAAAGTCAATTAGTTATTTTAAAATATGGCTAATAATTTGAATCAATGTGATGTGTTATCTGTACTTGATGAGGTTCAGAGAAATGAATGTTTCTCCAAGTTTTGATTAGAGTTTGCTTCTTCAAAAAGTTGACTCTCCCCTTGGACAAATTAATGCATTAAGACACAAGGATGAGAAGCTAATTTAGTCTCTGAAAATTCTATATCTTGTGAGAAAACTTACCACTATTTCAACCCATTTATGAAGCATTTATAAATATACAAAATAAGTAATAGAAAATATTTGTACCACCTATTATAACACAATATCCTTAATATGTTATGGTCTCATATAAATCAATGAGGAAAAAATTAGCCCTTAAAAATAAAAGTACAAAGGACACAAACCACAATTTACAAAAGTCTTAAGGCATACAGATATCCAATAAGATGTCCAAATTTGCAAATATCATATAATAGGTCCAAATAGTGGAAGACAAAGACACTAAAAATTTTTAAACTTAGGTATCATATTTACTTGTAAGTGTGACAGATATAAAAAGTATTTAGAAGCAGGGGGTCCAAGATGGCAATATAGGAATACCCTGAACTCACCGCCTCCCACAGACACACCCAATCTATAGCTACATATGGATCATTTCCCTCTGAAAAGATCTGAAAACTAGATGAACTATTTTCTAAAGCAAAGTATCAAAGGACCACAAGACATGGGTAAGAGAGGCAGAAACACAGTCTCATAAGCCTTTCACCCCTGGCCACAAACACAATAGGGAAGAATCTCACCAGACAGGCATGTCTCCTAGAGGAGCAAGGTATTGGTGCCCTGCATTGGGCACCCCAGCCCCTGGGATCTGCAATGGAAAGATGAGCTGCCAGTATATCTGGCTTGGAAAAACAACAGGGCAGATGTCCAAAAATCCCAAAGTGCCAGGGGGAATTGAAATTTCCCCTTTTGGAGGGCTCACATGTGGTCTGGCTCACCCCAAGACCCATTGAAAACATAGCTTGAAAAGTACCTAGACTATATGTGAAAGAGATTCATTTGGTGATCTTGAGGCTTTGGCAGGGGGTAGGGGGAGTAGGGGATGGCTGAGACACTACTCAGAGATGGAGGCATTGGGGAACGCCATTGTTGCACTTTCCTCAGAGCCTGCTAGGGCAAGTGGATGAGCTCAGATACTGCGCCCTCCTATGCCTTGGTGGTACAGCTAAGGGTGAGCAGTTGGGGCATTTGCTGAGGCTGGAGAGCATAGTTGGTTGCAGTCTCCCTTGATCTCTGGCTGGGGCAGGTGAGTGCAAATAGTTGTGTCATTCTCCTACTCCCAGCCTAAAGCCAGCATGCTCTCACAGACAAGGCATTCCTTTGCTGCATTGCTGAAGCCCATAAGTGCATACAATCAAGACATCTTCCCACTGCCTTTCTGAAGTTCTGCCTACTACACTCTTCAGCAGCCTTGCTAAAGCCAGAGTGTGCATGCAGTTTACACAGGGAACACCCCTTCATCACCTGGTGGTCTTGAGGATGGATGCTCCAGAGCTGCACAGGACCGTAACAACCAGAAAGACAATTCTTGTCAGGCACCACTCTCAGGGCCCTGTACGGACAGCAGGTTGAAACACACCTCCAGTCTTTCTTGAAAAATGCCTATTTTCTTAGTCTGGAGCTTTAGCCTCATGAATAGGCTTCAGGTTTACCACACATCTAGGACTAAGTAAGTGTATCCAGGGAATGTAAGTAGGGAGACATCATCCTTGTATACCCTTTAGCCTTACTACATCTCAATAAGACTTCTCAGAAAGGGACTTATACACTGAACTCAGGAAAAGAATGGCTGAATGTGGGACGCCTGGGTGCCTCAGTCGATTAAGCGTCTGCCTTCAGCTCAGGTCATGATCCCAGGGTCCTGGGATCGAGTCCCGCATCGGGCTCCCTGCTCCGCGGGGAGCCTGCTTCTCCCTCTGCCTCTGTCTCTCTCTCTGTCTCTCATGAATAAATAAATAAAATCTTTTAAAACAAAAAAGAATGGCTGAATGCAGTGAGAACTTCCACAAGGAAAGAGAAAAACCTAAAGTACCAAATAGAAGTCATAGAGCTGAGGAAGACAATAACTGAAGGGAACAACATGCTAGAGGATTAAATAGCAGACTGGATGAAGTAGAAGAATGTATTAGAGAGCTGGAATACAAAGCAGCAAAAAGACAAAAGAATTTTTTAAAAATGAAAATAACATAAGGGGCCTTCACAACAACATAAAGCAGAATAGCATTCCCATTATAGAGGTCCCATAAGGAGAAGATAGAAAAGGGTAGAAATTTTACTTGAAGAAATAAATGATAGATGCAAACTTCCCTTAGCTAGGGAAGGACACAGACATCCAGGTTCAGGAATTCCAGAGAGTTTCAAATGAAATGAACTCAAGGAGAGCCACACCAAAGCACATTAAAATAAAAATGTCAACAGTTAAAGATGAAGACAGAATCTTAAAAGAAGCAAGAGAAAAAAATTGTTATGTACAAGGGAAATCCCATAAGGCTATCAGCAGTTTTTGCACCAGAAACTTTGCAAGGCAGAAGAAAATGGCTTATGGCATATTCAAAGTGAAGGAAAAAAAACCCCTAAAAAACAAAAAACTTCTCACCAAAAATATTCTACCCAGCAAGGTTATCATTCCTATCTGAAGAAGAGATAAAGAGTTTTCCAACAGGCAAAAGTGAAAGGAGTTCATCACTACTAAACTGGCCTTACAAGAAGTATTAAAGGGACTATGTTAAGCTAAAAAGAAGTGGGCACTAGTTAAATACAAAAGTGAAAATCTCACTAGAAAAGGTAAATATAGTGTCAAGGTAGTAGATTAACCACTTTTAAAGCTGCTAAGGAGGTTAAAACAAAAGTAGTAAAATTAACTAAAATTACTATTAGTTAAGTGATACATAAAAAGTTGTAAAAAGTGACATCAAAAACATCAAATGTGGAGGGAACAAAAATGTAGTTTTGGAATGTGCTTAAAGTTAAATTGCTATTAATTTTAGATAGATTGTTAGATACATAGGGTGATATATGTGAAACTTACAGTAACCACAAAGCAAAAACTTAGAGTAATACATAAAGGAAAATGAGAAAGGAATATAAAATAACACTGGAAATGTTATCAATATAGAAGGGAAAAGAGAGAAAGAGAAGAAAAGAACAGAGAGGAACTACAAAAACAGCCAGAAAACAACTAACAAAATGGCAGTAAGTACATATCTATCAGTAATTACTTTAAATATAAATGGACTAAATTTCCAAGCAAAAGACATAGAGGGGCTGAATGGGTAAAAAACAAAACAAAACAAAAATAAGACAGATCTGTACACTGCCTATAAGAGATTCACATCAGACACACAGACACTGAAAATGAAAGGATGAAAAAGGTATATTGTAGAAATAAAAACAAAAAGAAAGCTGGTGTAGCTATAGTCATATCAGACAAAATAGACTTTAAAATAAAGATTGTAATAAAAGACAAAGACAGGCACTACATAATAATAAATGGGTCAATTCAGTAAGACCATATAATATTTATGAATATATACACACCCAACATAAGAGCACCAAAATATATACACCAAATATTAACAGACCTAAATGGAGAAATTTCCAGCAATACAATAGTGGCAGGGGATTTTAACACCCCACTTACATCAATGAATGGATCATCCAGGCAGAAAATTAACAAGAAACATCAGCCTTAAATGATGCATTAGACCAAATGGAGATATCTATATCTATATCTATATCTATATCTATATCTATATCTATATATCTATATCTACTTTTGTTTTTGATAGTTCATTACTAGTATATGGAAATGCAGCATATTTCTGCGTATTTATTTTGTATCCTTCAACTTTACTGAACTATCAGAAAGAGAAATCAAGAAAACAATCTGATTTACAATCACATCAAAAAGAGTAAAATAGCTAGGCATAAATTTAACCAAGGAAGTGAAAGACCTGTACAATGAAAACTATGGCATTGATGAAAGAAATTGGATAAGACACAAATAAATGGAAAGATATTCCATGTTCATGGATTGGAAGAATTAATATTGTTAAAATATTCATACTACCCAAAGCAATCTATAGATTCAATGCAATCAAAATTCCAATGACATTTTTCATAGAACTAGAACAAAAAATTCTAAAATTTGTATGGAACCACAAAAGACCCCAAATTACCAAAACAATCTTTAAAAAGAACAAAACTGGAGGTATCATGCTCCCTGATTTCAAACTATACCACAAAGCTATAGTAATCAAAACAGTATGGTAATGGCATAAAAATAGACATATAGATGAATGGAAGAGAATAAAGAGCCCCGAAATAATCCATGTATATATGGTCAATTTATTTATAACCAAGAAGGCAAGAATATACAATGGGGAAAAGACAACCTCTTCAATATATGGTAATGGGAAAAGTGGACAGCCACATGCAAAAGAATGAAACTGGAATCTTATACAATATACAAAAATCAACTCAAAGTAGATTATAGATTTGAACGTAAGACCTGAAACCTTAAAACTTCTAGGAGAAACAAAGTGGGTAAGCTCCTTGATATCAGTCTTAGTGATTTTTGGGGGCTCTGACTCCAAAAGCAAAGGAAATAAAAGGAAAAATAAATGGGACTACACCAAACCAAAAACCTTCTGCACAGGAAAGGAAACCATCAACAGAATAAAAAGACAACCTACTGAATAGGAAAAAAATATTTGTGAATTATATATTGGATAAGGGGTTAATATCCAAAATATATAAAGAACTCATAAAACTCAATTACAAAGTATCTGATTAAAAAACAGGCAGAGGATCTGAATAGATATTTCTCCAAAGAAGAATACAGATGTCATAGGCACATAAACAATCTGCTCACCATTATTAATCATCAGGGAAATGCAAATAAAAACCACAATGTGTTATCATCTAATACTTGTTAGAATGGCTATTATAAAAAAGACAAGAAATAACAAGTGTTGGTGAGGATGTGGAGAAAAGGGAACTCTCGTGCTCTGTGGATGGGAATGTAAATTGGTGTAGCCACTATGGAAAGCAGTATGGAGGGTCTTCAAAAAATTACAAATAGCAGTGCCACACGACCCAGCAATTCCACTGCTGGGTATCTATCCAAAGAAAATGAAGACACTAAATCAAAAAGGTATATGCCACCCACATATTCAATGCAGCATTATTTATAACAGCCAATGTATGGATATAACCTACGGATGAATGGATAAAGAAAATGTGGTACATATGTACAATGGAATATTACTCAGCTATAAAAAATGAAATTTTGCCATTTGGGCAACATGGATGGACCTTGAGGCTATTATTCTAAGTGAAATAAGTCAGACAAAGAGAAATACCATTTGATCTCACTTATACTTGAGATCTAAAAAACAAAAGAAACAAAACAGGACCCAAACTTGTAGATATAGAGAACAGATCTTGATTGCCATAGGGGATGAAGGCTGGGAGTGGGCAAAATGGGTGAGGAAGAGTAATAAGTACAAGCTTCCAGTTATGAAAAAAATAATTATGGTGATGTAATGTACAGCATGGGGAATACAGTCAATAACATTGTATTAACTTTTTAAGGTGACAGACAGTAACTAGATTTATTATGGTGGCCATTTGGCAATGTATATAAATGTCAAAATACTTTATTATATACCTGAAACTAATATTATATTGTATGCCAATTACACCTCAAAAAAAGTATTGAAAATGTCATTACTGGCAAAGTTGTAAGAAAACTATGATTCTCATATACTGTGGGTGGGAGGGTTAATTTGCGGGATGTAATCAGAAATATGTATCAAGTATATACTCTAAAATCCAGTTACCACTTTTCCTGTTTATATTAAGAAAATAAAAAAACAAGTCCACAAGGATGTATAAATATGCTTACTACACGGTTCTCCAATAGTAGGGAAAACTATATGCACTTAGTAACATTTATTGTGACCTTTAAATATATGGTAATTTTTAAATTAGAAATTATGGAATATGGGGCACTTCACTGGCTTAGTCAGTAGAGCATGCGACTCTTGATCTCAGGGTCATGAGTTCAAGTTACACGTTGGGTGTAGAGCTTACTTAAAAAATTATGGAATAGAACATCTATCATCATTCAAATATAGGTTATACCTATGACACATTGCTAATTGCAAATGATTACAATTTAGCCATATATAACCATGTATACCGTGAATTGATGTTTTACACATTATGTATCTCACAGGTACACACATACAAGTCTAGAAAGTAATGCACACACACACAGACAAAATAGAAAGTAATGCATCAAATGTGGTCTTAGTCTGCTTGGGCTGCCATAACGAAATACCACAGATTGGGGGGCTTCAACAATAGACATTTATTTCTCACAGTTCTGGTGGTTAAGTCAGAGATCGAGGTGCCAGCATGGTTGGTCCTGGCTTGCAGATGGTTGCCTGGTTGCTGTATTCTCATATTGTTGGGGTGGGAAGAGGTAAGGGGGCAGGGAGAGAAAGGCATGAAGGAAAAGAAGGAGAGGGAGAGAGAAAAGTTACCAGAGGGACAGAGTACTCTGCTTTATTCTTTTAAGGACACTAATCCCATCATGAGGATCCCACCCTGATGACTATGTCTAAACATTACGGCTTCCCAGAGACTACATCTCCTAATACTGTAACATTGGAAGTCAGGACTGCCACTTATGAATGCCAGTGGGCATGGGACACATTCAGTCCACAACATGCGTCAATCTCTGGGTGGTAGGAATCTGGATGAATTCCTCTTATTTTTATACCTTTCATCATATTTGAAGTTTTAGGACGTAATACATAGAAAATCATGGCACAGAGATAATGTCAGTACATGTCTTTTTCCCTTTCTCCTTTCCTATCCTTATAAAATTGAAGTCTACTTTATCTCTCCTCCTTTTCTCAACTTATATCACATTATGAGCTCCTGCAGGGTAAGGAATTTGATTAATTCATCTTTATCCCCTGGGGTTTAGCTCTGGGTCCTACATAAAAGGAGCTCAATAAATGTGTGAATGATTCTCATTGTGTTTGTTTTTGAATAACTGGACATATTGTGTTTTTCACTTAGGGAAGAAAATGTTCCTGAATCATACATTTAATGCAAAGGAAAATTAAATTGTAAGATATTTTTAAATTAAATGTGGTTCAGAACATTCTTTGGAAAGGAGCAAGCCCTGTTTTGCTTCCCTCAAATGCCTAAGGAAAATGCTATAAATTCTAGAACAGCCTGCTTTCCCTAGGGGCTCTTTCTACTTGGAATCTTACTTAAAATAGAAATATCTATGTCCATGGTGACTATATTCTGAATCTTATTAATTTTTCTCCTTCTGAATAAAGCAGCCATTTAGGCTTTTTGCCTTCAGATGTGTTCTGACATTCTTTTTTGATCATGTCCCTGAAAATCTAGAAAAAAGTCTCTCATAATAACTTTCTTTATGGCTGCCTAACATGTAATGCTGAGATCCATATTGTCCAATCTCAAAACTGAGTTGTGGTTTAAAAGAAACAGTCTATGGGGTGGCTGGGTGGCTCAGTCGGTTAAGCACCTGCCTTCAGCTCAGGTCATGATCCAAGGGTCCAGAGGTCTCCCTCTGCCCCTCCCCCACTCACACTCTCTTTCTCTCTCTCTCTCCCAAATAAATTTAAAAATACTAAACAAAACAAAAGAAAAAAGAAACAGTCTAGTACCCATAAGGTACCTTTCAAATTCCTCAAGTTCCTAACCCTTAGTATACAAGGAAAATAATCATCATCATTTACCATCTGGATCAAATAAACCCAACTAAATTTTTTATTTTTAAAGTCCTTTTTTTTAATAATTTACAGAAGAATAAAGGCATAGTTTTTTTTTTAAAAATCCTATTAAAATTTTGATAAAAATTTAAACATAGCAAATACCTTTGTTATCTAGTAAAAATTGTGGCACATAAAAGATGGGAAAATATGGTTACACGTCCTCTTAACAAAAAAGGGAAGTCCAAGTTCTTGTTAAAAAATATTATGTGATAGACTTTGTCTTTTATGAGAATACCCTATGTCCTATTTAGTCTCTAGAGATGTGTTTTTTCATTCATTGATTCATGAGTTTGAGGATATTCATCTAAGTCTCTAGGAAGTCATGAGCTGAAAATGTATAGTCTATCTCACTTGCATGAGTAATTCCATTATCAACATTAGTGTCTAGAGCTACACTGTCCAAAATAAATAAACTGCAAGCCATCTATGTCATTTTAAATTTTCTAACAGCTACATTAAACACTTAAATAGGTGAAAGCAAATTTTAAGAATATATTTCTTTTAACCTAATGTATCCAAAATATTGTCATTTTAACATGTACTCAATTTAAAAATATATTGAAATATCTTACATTCTCGTATATTGTGCGAAGTCTTCAAAATCTTGTGTGGGTTTTATTTTTTTAATTTTTTAAAAGATTTTATTTATTTATTTGACAGAGACACAGCGAGAGAGAGGGAACACAAGCAGGGGGAGTGCGAGAGCGAGAAGCAGGCTCCCCGCTGAGCAGAGAGCCTGATGTGGGGCTCGATCCCAGGACCCTGGGATCATGACCTGAGCTGAAGGCAGTCACTTAAGGACTGAGCCACCCAGGTGCCCCTTGTGTGTGTTTTATACTTACAATACATCTCAGTTCAAACTGACCACATCTCAAGCACTCAAAAACCACATATGGTTAATGGCTAGTGCAGTGCACAGTACCGAGCAAGAGTGCTGCTCTTCATATTCATCTTCTGATTTGTCTAAGAACTGTGAAATGTATTTCTCTGTCAATTTTCTTTTCTTTGGGCATTATGAATGGAAGATGAAAAATGCAGTATTCTCACCATGTTTAGTGAAAGCCAAAAGTGTAAAAATAATGTCTCCCCCTCGAAAGATGATTCAATACTTTTGGCAACACAATAGGAAATTGAAGGATGATTATTAATTTTACTATTGTATTGTACTTCTAGTCAATTACACAATTCTTTGCCTTTTAGTCTTTTTTAAAAAGTTACATTTGGAAATAATTGATAAATGATGATAAAAAATAATTCTTACAATGATTCAGTGGCAATATGTTTGAAATACAGGAAAAAAAGATCATTAAGATCCCACAAGATATCTTAGCTTCATAAAATGTTCCAATGGGTGGGCGCCTGGGTGGCTCAGATGGTTAGGCGTCTGCCTTCGGCTCAGGTCATGATCCCAGGGTCCTGGGATTGAGTCCCACATCGGGCTCCCGGTTCGGTGGGGAGCCTGCTTCTCCCTCTGACCCTCTCCCCTCTCATGCTGTTTCTCTCTCGCTCGCTCTCTAAAAAAATAAATAAAATCTTTAAAAAAAAAAAAATGTTCCAATGGGTGTGTTGATAATTGCAAGATAGAATGAGTTTTACTATGCTTTTAAAAAATTAATATATATTCTCTTTGTTCTTTGTAAGAATCTCTAAAAAAGGATAAAAGACATGAAATACAGATTTTTAAGAATAGAACAGCTTGGAAAAAGAAAGTCAATACTACATTTGGACCCAGTGAACTCTGTTGGTATACTGAAGATGAAATTGCATTAATTAAACAGTATATGGGGGGAAGTTTCAGATGTATATGTATTAATCCTTCTTTCTTTTTCCATAAGGTTCTATCTCACAAGACAGCTTGTCTCAAGTTTCTGTATCTCCAGTTCCTTGGGGGGGGGTGCCTGGCTGGCTCAGTTGAAGAGCATGTGACTCTTAGTCTCTGGGTTGCGAGTTCATGGCCCACATTGGGTGTAGAGATTACAATTGCTCTTCCTCTTGCTCTTCTTCTATCTCCTCCTTTTCATTTCAAAAGCCCAAAACAACAACACTAGCAAGAAAGTTAAGGAAGGGAAGAAATGGAGCTGATATAGAAATAACTTTCTTGAGCAGGCAGAAGAGGGTACAGGCTGTGCCCTCTTCTACTTTGTTTCAAATTCTTGCTCTTATATTATGTATAATGACCTACTTTCTCCAATAAAGAGTAACCAGGCTAGATATAGTCACATGATGCCAAGACCTCTAGAGTTTATAAGAGTCGCTGACCTTTGTAATCAACCCTCAGGCTCTTTCCTAGGTTGTGAGCATCCAGAAGCTACACAATAGAAACCTAAAAACCTAGAGGTTAAAAAGATGATGATCTTTGCAAAAACTTTCTTCTATGGCTCAGGGGCCAGGCTAAGTATTTTTCAGTATTCCCACATTTAATCATTACAGCAGCCCCCACGGACTTATCATTTTCTCCATTTTTAGAGGGGAGGAAATGGAGGCTCAATCAACAAAATTCATTACAGTTAGTATTAAGGGGAAAATGAGTTACTAAAGGCTATTAGGTATTTCAATGGGTTCTCTAGGAGAGTCGGAGAACCGGGCTTGGAGATCACGGCCGATTAACCACCCCAGATTCTGGGGAGGTACCTACTATTGCTGCCACTGGACATAGGCCCCACATCACTTGTCACTTCCCCTGAATATGAGGTATTACTTCTAAGTCTTCTGTCACTGCAGCCTCTGGAAACAGGATGATGACCCTGTCCACCCAGCCACATTCCATTCTATTTGGCACCTTTCTCATACCACTTTCGTCCACCTTGACATCTCAGGGTGGTGCCTCTCTGATTGATGGAGCCTGAGTCACAGGCCTACACCTTGGATGCAAAGGATGCTTGAGAGGGCGTTCCTGGCTTTTCCACTTTGGAGAGATGGGATTCATGAGATGGGAAATCTTCCAAACAGGTAAAGACACTAGGCCATCAAAACAGCATGACACATGGTTATCTCAGGGTACAAGATGAATTAGGTATAATGGTCTCCTTTCATAGATGAGAAAGCGAAGCCTACTGAGTAGCTAATCCTGGGCTGGTGTGCCCTCTTCTTTGATATGCTGGCCATGCTTCTTAGTCACATTCTGACTGAGAGACCTTAAAAGAAGTGGAAATTCACAGCAAAAGAGAGCTCTCCCATCTGTCCTCTGCTTACCTTATCATGTTGGAATGTACTATGGAAATTGTTACTGAACTTTTATCTGATCTGAAAGGATTCATAACACATTTCTCCTTTAGATCCTGGTAAAGAGAGGAGTCTGTGCAAATCCCAGGCTGGGTTGGGGTGGGGGAAGGCTTCTTGTGGAAAAGGTTTCTCACAGAACATCAAGTTCAACTGAGGACTTTCTAGCTAGGTTCTGGAACAATATCATTAGAGTACAGAAGTTCTTAACATTACAGTTAAATTTCTTGGATTTTTTTTAAGTTTACTTATTTAGAACCTAAAATTCACTGGTGGAAAAAAATTACCTATACACTGAACTATCATAAAACATTTGTTGTTGATTATACACAGTATAGCAATAATTTATTCCCAAAACTGTTTGAAAAGCCACAGTCAGTTTGGGCAATAAAAGGCCATCACCGCCCCCTCCCTGCCCCCCCGCTCCGCCATAAGCCAAGCTGAAAATCCTTCTTCCTACAGGAAGTGCATTTCCTAAAAGACTGGGATACAGTAGGAACGTGAAAACATTGTTGG
Organism: Neomonachus schauinslandi; assembly: GCF_002201575.2. NCBI lineage: Eukaryota > Metazoa > Chordata > Mammalia > Carnivora > Phocidae > Neomonachus > Neomonachus schauinslandi. Next base: position 19,941,051 of record NC_058409.1, read on the forward strand.
CTAATATGCCAAAGTACTCAAAATCTAAACCTAAGTATGATGTGTGGAAAAAAATAATCCTGTCACAAAAAGACTCAACTATTCAAAATACTGTCTTTACTAATGGGAAAAGTATTTGTATTATTATACATCCCACTGAACAAAAATTCTATTTAAAAACAAATAGTATATTTCGGACTTTTTTTATTAAAGAAATCAAAATCCAAAATTTTTTCATTGTGTTCTCACAACAGTGCTGTGTAATAGGTAAAGAGTAGTTGAATTAATTTTAACATCAATTAATTCCTTCCCGCCATAATTTATCTGCTTTATAACTTGTCTTATACTAAGTTACTTCTTAAAATTGTGATAAAATCCATATCTTATAAAATGGACCATTTTAATGATTTTTAAAATGCACAGCTGAGTAGTGTAAAGCATGTTTACATTTTTGTGCAACAATCTCCAGAACTTTCTCATTTTGCGAAGCTGAAAGTCGATATCCATTAAGTCCCTATTTTTTCCTCTCATTCATTTTTTAAAGACATAAAAATCTGTTTTTCATATCAAATTCCCTTGTTGTGTCCTATTTTATTATGAAGGAAATATATAGTCATTATTAAAATGTTCGCTTCCTGGTCAATAGGATGGGTTAGCACTGGTGGTTGTGAGGTTTCAGGTATAAGAACCAGGCTCTCCTGGGAAGACATGCTACTTGCTCTCCCCTCTAGAAAGAGAAACTATGTTGTTTCTTTTGAGTTTGGGTCATTTCCTTAGGAAAAAAGGATTATTTTTTTTATTCATTTGCATGACTTACAGTAGAGGCAGCAAGAACGTAGTGATACTCTCATTCACTAAAATTTGATCTTTTACTTTAGAATAAAAATTGAAGGTAGCTAGCATAGAAACAAATTCCTAAACAAGGAATCCATAATTTGGGCCACATGGATGTCATTGAAGAAGATGCTTAAACAATCTAAAATTACATGCAAAATTGTGGTCGTGTGTGTGTAAGCATGTGCGGGAGCATGTACATGGGTAAGCACACATGCAACACATGTATATGCATTTTTTTTTCCTAATAAGAGAATTCACAGATATTATCAGGTGCTAAAAGAGATTTGTGATGCTCCAAGTTCTAAGAAATTATCCCATAAAATGAAAACGGTGGAGGGCTATTTTGGGTCACAGAACAAATTCTGTAACATAATACGAACCCAAATTCAGGTGTCCTCTTACCTGAATACCTGAAAACCAGTCCCAGTTTTACTGTTAATTTTACCTTAAACAATGGAAGATACACATTGCTTACTAGGTCCCTTTTCTCCTCTGATACTATATGTACATGGTCTCTAAGAAGCTATAAAGCAATGTTATTTGAGAAAGATCTGGAATATTTGAAAACAGGTTAGGACTGCCTCTCACTTCCTTCTAACATCTACCAGCATCCTCATCAAAGAGAAAAGAACAAGCCCCCAAAGCCAAGAACCGTATATTATGAATGAGCATAAAAAGGTTAAATTAACCACCAAGCTTCTGACATTCTTTTGATTTTTACATTAAAACTAAAATCCTAGGATTTTTGTATTGGAGAGAAATTCTAAGCTAAGAGTTCTGGTGAGGGTATTAATTCTGTCAGTCTTCTTACTGCTCATTTCCCCATTGCTTAGCTTCATCTGTCAAAGAGTGAGTCTTTAATAAATATTTTTTTAACTTAATGTGTTGAAGTGCTGTGAAGTGAATTAACATGAGAGTTAGCTTGTTAAGAGTTTCTGGTAAGCCATTATTTAAAGTTATTTATGAAGCTATCAAACGTCACATGGTCATTTCTCTTTAACTTCCACGGCAACAATCTTTTTATAAGTTAATATCTGAGTCAACAATTCCTTTTGAATCTCTCTTTTTTTATTCTTTTTTCTATCAGTGATGCTATAGAAATGAAAAAGTAGTCAAATCTTGGGCGCCTGGGTGGCTCAGTCGGTTAAGCGACTGCCTTCGGCTCAGGTCATGATCCCAGGGTCCTGGGATCAAGTCCCACATCGGGCTCCCTGCTCTGTGGGGAGCCTGCTTCTCCCTCTCCCCCTCCCCCTGCTTGTGTTCCCTCTCTCGCTGTGTCTCTCTCTGTCAAATAAATAAATAAAAAATTTTTAAAAAATTTAAAAAAAAGAAAAAAAAGTAGTCACATCTTTCACAGGATGAAAGATTGACCTTTAGAAATGTTTTTTTTTTTTTCCTAGAAAAGTTGTATCCTGGACCTTGCTACAGCAACCTGATATTGAATACAGGTCCATGTTGGACTTGGCCAAGGGGAATTCAGAGACCATAGTTCTGGAAAGACTGCCTGATAAAACATTCAATTCATAACTTAACAGAGATGACTTAGACAGAGGGTCTCTATACTTTTAGATTTCATAAACCCACGAGAATTTCCACCTCCACAATAATTGGGATTAGATCTCGTAGCACTGCCAACTTTTCATTTTTTTGAAGAAAATTCACTAAAAGAATAATTTCCATATATTATCACCATCATTTGTTAAAGAAAAATCCCCTTAACACCAAAGTATATAGAACGATCATAATCTCAGAATAAAGGACAGTTCTCTAAATGGAATAAATTTGGTTTCATGAAAAATTCATAATGTTTTTTTAAAATTTTACTTCCGTCTTTTTCTTGCTACGGGTGGAGATATTATCCCAAACCAATACAGATCTATGGGCTAGCATTTGGGAACCACTCATATAATTAAACCCCTTTGACCTGAGGTTTCGTTTCTTTTTCCAGATCCATTCTCCACCCTTCCCCTACTCTGCTTTCCAGGCTCACTGGTCTCTCTGGACTTGTCATTCAGGGTCTCTTACCCTCTGGCTTTTTTTGGGCTCAGCCCAAGGGAGATACAGAAGAACCCAGGGTGAGAGAAGAGAAGGTCAGGCTATTTATTCCACTGGTCTGTCCACCATTAGGTCTGAGCACAGGTTGGCGGTGGTTCTTTCTCTCTAGGTGTCAGCTCACAGACATGGCCCTCTCCTCAAGCTCTCTTTCTAGATATTCTGCTATTATCTCTTCCCCTACCTCTCCCATTCAAGGGGAGGCAAAGATTACCTTCACTTCTTGGGAGTGCCCCGCCATCCTTTGTTCATGCCCTTAACTGTGCCCACAGGTTTGTATATAGTCCCTCCACTAAACTCCCCTCAATCACTCCATTGGAGTGATTGACTGTTTCCTGCTCAGATGTGCCCAATACATGCCTCATTTAAAGATGAGAAATTGAGGCCCCAAGAAGTGAAACCCAGAAGTCACACAGCCCAAGGGATGTGGTCAGGTCCAGAATGTGGCCTTCCAGATTACAAGCAGTGCTGTGCTTAGTCAGTGCTCATCTGACATCCTCCCAATGTCGATCTCCCTCACAGGCATATTGATAGGCACTTTCTAGAACCTTCTTTCCCCTGGACTTTGACAAGAGTTGTAGTGTGTTCAATTTTGAATAAAAAATATCGTATTAGCAGACTGTTTAGGCAATTCCAACACAGAGGAATACTGTTTCCATTAGAATGGATTGAAATCAGGAAAAATTGAGTTTTTTAAAAGGTTGCCTAAACAGAAACTGGCAATTTAGCCTAAGATACTGTTGCAAAAGTTAAGCACAAAAGGACATGAGAGTGATGAAATTTCCACTGTAAGATGAATTCTGATCACCAAACAGGGTGGGTAGGGATAACATAAACTGTACAGAGTAAGGGGCTGAGGTGGGAGGCTACGGAAAAACTTTCATCAGCATGAGAGATATGGGCAGGTTATAGAAAGGTAAAGAAGTTTAGAGCCTTCAGTGCTGGTCAAGCAGGGGGAAAGCATAGAAGAGACATCGAGCATGAAGCTTGACCATTGCAAAATGTGTTGAAAGCATGTTTTATCTGGCATGAAGTGACTGAACCACTGGGCAGGGGCTGCTGCTGGATCCCTGTACATTCGAAATTTCAGAATGCTGGAAACATTTAATCGTCTTAAACTGACCCACATCAAAACGCTCTTCTGTGAAGGTGCTATTTGCTATCATCACACCTTTATTTAGCAATCTTACTTTTAAACAAATGCACACGCACATATTTAGCACATTAACTTTGTTCTAATTGCATACTTGAATTTCCCGCTACTATCGTTTGATCACTTGCTGTAACAAAAGTGCCTCAATGGGGACATCCTTTTACTAGGGTTTAAAAATAAGCTAGAAAGTTTTAATATCAAATGATTCTCTTTAAAGAAGTTGGGGCAATGGAATTACTAATAATAACATGAACTGAGCATTTCTAAGTAGTTACCTGCTTTAGCTTACTTAGTCTTCAGGACAACCCTGCCATCATCACCCAAGTCAAGGCTACCTCCTGGCTTTCTGCTACTCAAGCTTGTACCTGGCCTTTGGTGAGCAGAATTTCCCTAGGGCTCTGACCCGCGCCAGCATCCCAGGCTGGATACATGGAAAGGATTGCTCAAAGAAGCCTATCAGCAGAGGGGAGTGCTCCCCTGGTGCAACCACTTTCTTTGATGGCTGAGCCTTCAATCCATCAACAGCTACTTACTGGGCTCCTACTAAATGCTCAGCGCTGTGCAGGCAGGACCCTTTCTACCTGTGTTGCACGTGGATTCAGAGGCAGGGGGAGGATCTGGGTCAGAGACTTTGAACCAGTCCCGAAGAGTGGAAGGAGTTTGTATGGCTGAGGAAGAAGGGCAAGGTCATCATAAGACAAAGAAATACTGACTTAAAAGTAAGGAAGGGGACAATAAAAAGATGCTGAGATGGGTTAGTGTCATCGAGAAAATTTAAGTTAGATAAAAAGAATAGATTTTCCTCCAGATCCTCAAATGAGGACCCTGGACAACTAAACAATAATTGACTCACAATTTTGAATAAGATTTGTCAATTAGCAAACTGTCAACTTTAACACGCATGCGTAAGACCCTAGTGTCTTTTTTTTTTTTAAGATTTATTTATTTATTTATTTGAGACAGAGAGAATGAGAGACAGAGAGCATGAGAGGGAGGAGGGTCAGAGGGAGAAGCAGACTCCCTGCCGAGCAGGGAGCCCGATGCGGGACTCGATCCCAGGACTCCAGGATCATGACCTGAGCCGAAGGCAGTCGCTTAACCAACTGAGCCACCCAGGCGCCCCAAGACTCTAGTGTCTTTATTGTAGCCAAAAAGTTTAATTTGAATTCTTAATTTGTAGCATTCTTTTAGTTTACTCATCTTGGTTATCTTAGTTACCTGTACTTAGATGACTGGATTGATATTTAGGTAGAAGTTTTTAAGATAAAAGTAGAAGTTCAAAACTGGAACTCCCATTGAATTGCTGGAATTTACCACTCGAAAATCCACAGACAGGATCAAAACCCAAACACCTGTATAAATCATATATTTTCAACATGTGATAGCATTTAACAGACTTTTGATTAGTGTAATTCACTCATCAATTACTTTAACTACCAAGACAGTTTTATGTTCATAATAAACATAAGCGGCTTCATGTGGGGGTGTGGCCACATGTGCCTGAAGCAGAATGAACTTTATGGTAGAAGTCCCATTTTCTGCTTTTCCACCTTTCCATCCTGCAAAACTAGGACAGTGACTAACTATGCCTAACTTCTTTAGGGTCCGTGAAACAACACACCTACCTCTAAAACTTCAAACCCCATGTATGTCCTTATTTCTGAAATTATTCTTGGTTTAATTTTTATTCCTTTGTTTGGTAAATGGGAGTTGCTTTCTTTCAAAGAGTGCTTGCCTATGTAGAAGCCATTTTCACGTCTGCATAGATACATTTATGGCTCTTTCCCTTAAGGGAGTGGGAGAACAGGAAGGCCAGTTAGAGAGTGGAGAGTGATAGCTTGCAGCTCGATCATAAGTGCCAAAGATAGACTGCATTCTTCAGTTTGCTCAGGACTCTCCCTGTTCGGCAACACGTGGTGATTTCTTAAATCCACATGTATTTAAAAGTCCTATGGCATCTACTAGCACTCTTCAGGCAAGTCTATTTCATTTGGCTTTGACTTACAATGCTTCTCTCTTACTGGAAATGATTGTCCTTCTTGGCTAGGGAAATTTGGGATGTTTGGAGAGAAAGGTCTAGAGAAACCGATTAATTGATCTTGCTTGATCTACTCACAAAAAATTTAAGAAACTTCCTCTTGAGATCAAACATTAGACAAGAAGTTTCTCCCTGCAAATAGCAACTAGACCCAGAATTCCCAACCTTTCTGAAATAGTTTGGCCTCTTGAAATTTCCCCTTTCTACATAAAATGTTTTGTAGCATGAATTATCTATAGGTGTAAATACACAAGAGTTTTGTGTTGAGGTTCATTTTTTGAGATTTATTTTTTCTGGACTGACTTTTGAAATGTATTGGAATCATTATGGGATGCTGAGGATCATTGATTTACTCCAGATATTGTTGTAGCCCAAGATGTTCATCCCCCAAAGTCTGATTGGTGCGGGGGGGTGGGGGGGTTGGGGGTGGGGATTATGCAGCCTTGTGTGATCTAGGAGCCAGGTTCTTTTGGAATGTAGCACCATTTCTTTGCCCTGCATCCTATAGAGGATGCAGGGCATCTCATTTATATGAGAGGCCCATGGCAGGGCCCTAGGGTTCAGAGTGCTGTACAAACAACTATAGGACCTGAATGAATGCTTTATCTTTATGGCTGGGTCCATTTACCACCAGATGGCTTTATTGTATCATTAGGAAATGCACACATGTATAAAATTGGTGGGCTCCTAAACCAAAGGAAGAAAACAAAGCAGCAGTCCAAAAAAAAGGAAAGAAAGAAAAGAAAAAAAAAGAAAAAAGGAAAAGAAAAGAATGAAAACAGCTCTTTCTTTTCATGGGGTAATTGGAAGCAGCTATAGGAGCCTGAGCATTCACAAGAGAACAGGACACACCCAAGACGGCTGGAGGAAGGTCATAATCCTAGCACGTATGAAGTCTCCCTTTTCAAGTTTTCACATTGCTGTGTAATTGTAAATTAATTGTCAAGATAGCCAGAGTTGTCAGGAAGTGCTCTAGTCTCAGCAGGGCCTGTAATTGATATTTCCATACCAATGGTGTATATACTCTTTTGCTTGGAGATGAGAAAGATCAACTACAGAAAACCTTGGAGAGGCCAAGTCTCCATATCTGCTGATTTCAGTCATCCTAGCCATATTCTGGGCAAGAATGATCTGATTCTAAACCCTGTGGTATCTTTGCTTTAATGACACTTGTGATAAGAAAGTGACGATCAGAGGAATCGAGCTTCTCTGAGTTCACATGGTTCTGTTCCTCGGGATAGGTGGATGCTAAAAATAGAGGCATTCGAGGTGACAGCTCTCACTAGGAATGTGAAATTCTGGTCTTGGCCTCTTGAAGGAAGGTTCTGTTTGTATCAAGAACAAAAAGCTGCAGATGAACCAAATTCCAGTGTGGGTAATTTTAGTCTAACTTTCTAAAGTCGTTCATTGTCATAATTTAATATGCATTTTTTACCCTCCCACTTAGACATTAAACTGTTAAGTCAGACTGTTGTTTTTATAACATTTCACTGTTTTATTACTGTGTTGAAGAAAAGGAGATGATTTGTATGACTTTATTAACCCTGTCCTTAATCCATAAAGTTGCTTAAGATACACTCAGGAAGCTATCCATATCAAAGAGTAATACTTGATTATTTTTTTAAAGAAAGAGTCCCTGGAAACCGGACAGATGGCATTTATTTTGGCTCAAGTCGAGGCCTTGGAGATTTGCCTGAAGGAAGCAGAAGAAAAGGCTAAATCCTTATCTGAACAGGTAATACCTGTCATTCAGACTGGAAATCTATGTTCTTCAAGTGTTCAGTAGAACAAGTGTAAATCTAAATACATGTTTTACAAAAACCAGAAACAGATCTATAAATACAGAGAGCAAACTGACGGTTCCCAGAAGAAAGGGGGTCAGGGGATGGGCAAAATGGGTGAAAGGAGTGGGAGGTAGAGGCTTCCAGTTATGGAACATTCGTTCCATAGGAATGAATGGGAATAAAAGCGGTCATGGGAATAAAAGGCACAGCACAGGGAATAAAGTCAATGGTATTGTATACACTTGCAGTGAGCGGAGCAAACCTATAGAGACTGTGAATCACTATGTTGTACACCTGAAACTAACATTTCGTGTCAACTATACTCAAGGTAAATAAACAAACCAACCAATCAATCAATCAATCAATCTGTTTTGACCTCTGCACCTATTGATACACACACACACAGAGGACTTCATTCATTTTAGATATAACAATAATTACTTTAATCTTTATGGACCTTTCCAGCCTTTAAAACTCCTTTTATGTTTCTATTTTGGTTTTCGTTCACTAGCCCATGAGTTAGGCAAGCCATCTTTAAGCCAGTGGCTCTCTTGAATCCGTGAAGCATATTTGCATTACACACAGATAAGCCCAAAGTAAGATGAAACCTACAGGAACCACACAGGAGCAGTTTTCTCAGATTATTTGAGGAAATAAAGTTTTTTCCAAATACTGGCTTCCCTCTTGGGTTTTTGAAATTCACAGGGGCTATGGAGCCCAGCCTGTAAGTGGGTAGCATCACACGCTCTAGAGGTGACCTGTGTCCACAGCAAATCTCCGCTTTCAGAGTCATTGACTGTGGTATCAGCAAAACTCAGACCAGGGACTGGACCATTTTCCCAGTATTACACTTTGCAAATAGCATAGTGCATACAGCAAATCCGAATGTTATTGTTGCCCTTCCCCGTGGGGAGGGGGGCTTGGCCCCAGAGGGCAAAGCTGCCTAGAGTCTGGTGATCCACTTCTGGTGATCATCGGTGGAGGAAAAAGGACAGAAATGTTATAAACATTTATTGATTTATCATGAACTGGTACATTTTTGTTATATATTTTTAGAGACTTATGAAAAACAATTTTAAGTTTTCTTTTCATAACAAGGTCTGTCTAGCAAAATCTGATTGCGTAAGAATTTTATAAGAATTTTTGTGGAAACTAGGGGAGATGTGCCTGTGTTACAAGAAAAAGAAGTATAATTGACGTATAATGTGGTGACATCCGCAAATGGCCTCCATTTCTTTTACCAATTTACCAAAAAAGTGCATCTCTTACTTTGGGATGTGTTTACTATTTACTGACCAAGTGTGATTGATGAAAAACTTATGTCAATGAATGAAAGGGTGTTGCCCTAGGCCCAGACCCATTTGGAAAAGTTTCTTTGTTAGCCACATGCCCTAACCTTGGCTTACCAATTGGTCTTTCTTCTAAAACAAACAAAAACAAGTCTCAAACTGTAGCAAAATTATGAATTATGAAGATTATGCTGATGAACCAGAGCCTCCAAACCTGGGAGAAAGTTTGAATGGCTAACAGCAAGAAGGTACTCCTGCTTGTACTAGTTGCACTGAGAAGATATATGTGTATTTTGCAATTGAATGCCTTTTAATGATTTCTCATTTAAACCAGTAAAATTCGATTCACTCATAAAAGTACTCCTCCCTTTTGTTCTTTATAAAATACGTATTTTTAAAGATTTTAGTTGTTTATTTGAGAGAGAGCAGGAGTGGGAGTAGGGGTGCAGAGGGAGAGGGAGAAGGAGAAGCAGGCTCCCCGCTGAGCAGGGAGCTCGATGTGGGGCTCGATCCCAGGACCCTGAGATCATGACCTGAGCCGAAGGCAGACACTTAACTGACTGAGCCACCCAGGCACCCCTGAAATATTTTTATCCAGTACAACTAGCCCTTAATACTGAAGATTCTTAGCTCGAGGATCCTTTCTGTAATATCAAACTATTAGTCCCATTTTTTTTTTTTTTTTTAGTATTTAGCAGTTTAAATATATAAAATAGAAACTGGATTTTACTCAACTTCTGTGTATCTACAATGAGTAAGATGCTAGTTAGGTGTTTGGGGAAGAAAGACATATAAGCAGGGCTTCTGTCCCCAGATGGCTCACAACCAAAAGAATACTGAAAGAGCTAGTGAGTGAAAACAGGTGTTTGTACGGCTCCAGATAAACTGCACAATAGCACTAAATTGCAGGGTCTATGTGTGTTATTTTCCTGAAGTATTGCTTTTGGAGTTGCCAAATTTGCCTAACTAAGTGAATTTAATTGGAAGTTGGTAATGGTTTGCAGAAAAGGAAAGGATGATATGTTAAAAAAAAAAAAGCACATTATAGGCATTTTGAACATTACATTTTTAATTGAGTACTTATTAGATTTGGCTGTCTCTACTGTTGTAGTTGAAAAGGTTAATCAGACAGAGACACTGTTCTCAGAGGAGTTAATCCTGAAAGTTTTGCTTCCTCCAGTATTGCAGCTTAGCCTTATTCTTGAAAAGATACAAAGTATAAGAACATTCCCTTCACCTCTGTTTTTACATTCAGTAGACATTTTTCAAATGTGATGGCGGAAGAATAGGGAAAGGCAAGGGGGGGGGGCAACTGACCTTTCTTAAGGCTAAGATAGGAGAATATTTCAGAATGGAACACCTGTGTCCAACAATCAAACATTTGTCCACTGGGTGCCACTGTCTTCCTTACCAGGCTATGCCACTAAGTGATGGCAAAAAGAGAAATTGTCACTAATATTCAAGACGATGATGTGTGTGTGTGTATGTGTGTGTGCATCTGTAGGAATATCTCTGCCTGTATCCATGTATACATGTTAAAGCTTCTTTTAAATATCGCTAATTTAGGACTTGTCACAAGGACCGTGGGAAATGCTAGCTGGCGTTCACTGGTAATCCAAATCATTTTGTCAGCCCTGTGGCTGAATATTGGCCACGTAGGCTGGCCTGGTGGGCTAGAAACAGGTGGGCAGAAGCAGAGGAGATGGTGAGGACAAAGATTTGTGCTGGAACCAAGGAGTGGAACATGGTACTGTCAACAGTCGATCCTGCTTTTGAGAAAAGAGTAAATTTTACCGTTAGCCAAATTGTTTCCTCCTGGCTTTGCCTTAGACTAGAACATAGAATTAACTCGGAATGGAAAGTATAGGGGTGCCGAAGGTTTCATCTGCACTAAGCACCTGTTGGTCCTGTGCCTCAGTTTATCTACACTGAACCTTTCTAAGGTCAGCAAGGTCCAGCAAGGTCTCTGTTGGTTCACTATGAAGAAGAAACCTACAAATAGTAAGGAAATAAGAAGATTGTGTCCACTTCCTCTATGACGTCACACAGTAAACAGAATTCTTGGTTGGTTTCCCTCTAGCTGACAATTTCTCTTTATTTCTCTGCAGTCGTGTCTCTATTGTCAAGACAAAAGCAATGAGATAAGGATAATTTACAATTAAGATTTATAATCTGAGCTATTTATAGCTGTAAAAATTTTGCAGCAACTCACTTGGCCAGAGTGAGAAAGGGCCATGCGAATCAAACTCCTGTCCTAGGTAATACAGTAAATAACTCATCATTAGCAAGTTTTGCTAAAGAAAATACTTGATTATGTTTCCAGCAGGTTGAGACCAGTGGGAGAAAATGCCTGGAAATTTGGTAGTAGATAAAGGACCAGGAGGGGCAGGTAGAAACAAAGGGAAAGTGTTAGGGGAGTAGAGAGAAAGGAGAGTAAAAATGTTTCTGGAGAAAATCATGAACAGTTTTTGCATGTGCGCTGGCTTCTGTCACCAGTGCAGACGAGAGGGACGAAGAAAGGGGCTTCAGTAGGCTGCAGTTTGTGGCCATACCAAATAAATAGATCCCACAGCTTTTCTGCTGGGATCCCAATGCTTTTCGTGCTGAGAAAGTGTCAGGAAAACCCACAGTTTCACAATGGAGCATGGACCCAGAGGTCACCCCAGTGCAGAGGGACTCGGCAGGGCGGCTCCTGAGACACGTCCTCTGGCCACGAGTTTGGCCCATGTCTCTCTCATTCATCAGCAGCTTCTGGTTCCCAGCTCCTCGCAGCAGACCCAGGAGAGCTCAGGCTCCATTACTTGCTAGTTAATGACAGTGGGCAATTCGCATAATCTCTCCGAGGCTCAGGCAGCTGTCTTATCTAGAAGTGGGTTAGGGGCACCTGGGTGGCTCAGTTGGTTAAGTGTCCGACTCTTGATTTCAGCTCAGGTCAGGATCTCAGGGTCGTGAGATGGAGCCCTGTGACTTCGGGCTCTGCGCTCAGCGGGGAGTCTGCTTGAGATCTCTCGCTCCCTCTGCCCCTCCCCCCTCAAATAAATAAATAAATCTAAAAAATATTAAAAGGGGGTAAATATACTGGTTTCCTAGGCATCTGTGAAGTTTAATGAGAAGTGTATCTGGCTTTTAGTAGTACCTCAACAAAGGTTCATCTCTATTTTTAGTAGCCATAGCAAAACTATATGGTTCTCTGCGTCATGTATCACGGACTAACGTGTGTGTGGGTGTGTATAAGGAGTTTCTCTTTTTTTGCTGGTATCTCTCAAAGTGTTTGAAAGACACTTAAGTTGTAACACAGCACTCCTTCAGATTCACGATCTTTGAGTCTTTCAAGCAGGACCCCAGCCAGGTCCCTTGTCCTAGCTTGGCTATTTGAGGGTCCGACTTTCTCATTCACTCTTTCCAAGCTATTCGTGTGGTAACGGGACCTGAGTACTTTCACCTTGTTCATCCTTTCTACTTCATCTCTTGGGTCTTCTGTTTCTACCCATTCTCTGATTTTGCTCAGAGTGGGAGCTGAATGGGCAGTGCTGGGATGTGGTCATTTCAGGATTTTATGGGGGAAACTGGGGAGTCAGGGAAATCTGTGATCATTCCTTCACCAAGGAGGTGAATCCACTGATGATTCTGTAGTCAGAATTAGCTTCAGGTACCTTACGGATATCGTACCTAGCAAAATATTAGTTACATATGAAGTGTGCCATACATACTAGCTGGGAAAGAGACGTGATTTGATGCAAGAGGAAGGAGGTGGGAAGCTTGGTGGGAAACTTGACTTTTTTTTCAAATCATCGTTTTTCCCAGGTAGGAGTGAGACATAGACAAGATACAACAAAGAGCCCCTTTATGGTCTTTTGCAGCATAAAGCTAATTTTGCCCTTTTTGTTTCCATAAAGAGAGAATTATTGGTGGTACTCAGGATGCAGAGACATTAAAATGGAGAAGAACATGGTAGTATTTCCCAGTTTTTGGAAACAGCATGTGTGAGCCTTTTTCTTACTTCTTAGTAAGAGCTCATGTTTCAGCTATGCATAATTTTTCCCTTACCCGATGAGGACATTTCCGAAGGCCCAAAATAAAACTAGTAATGGGGCCTTCTTGTATCCTGACTCTGTAGCAAACTTGGCCACTTAGGTTATATCCAAAGAAGACTCCTTTCCCTTACTTTCACCCCCTGGTATCTCCCTGCCTAATATTCACCTCCATCTTAAATAATAACAGAAGCAATAATGGAGACACGGTGTGAAAGGGGGATGTTGGATGTGGGGTGGGGTGTCTAAGCAATCCCATAGGAATGCATGCCTTGTGCTAGACCTCTGCAATGCATTCTAAATGGTAGTCACTGAGTGGAAACTAACATTTATTAACACCTACACTGTTCTGGGTAATAGGCTTAGATTTATAGATGCTTCATTTAACCTACACAAGAATGCTAGGGGGGCCACCATTATGATGATCCCCATGAGGAACATGAGACTCAAAGACATTAAGTCATTTGCCCAAGGTCATACAATTAATAATGGCCAAACTGTATTAGAACCTAAGTATTTTTAAAGTCACAGTCACTATTCTTAAGAACACATGGTCACAAGTCAAAGCCACTTAGAAGAAGTTTCCCACTCAAGCAGCACTGAACAAAAACTTATCTCCAAACTGGAACCTGGAGAGTTCATTGATTGTTGGGCCTTACACTCAGAGTTTCTATTTCATTAGATCTGAGGTGGGGGTCAACAATTCACATTTTTCACAGGTTCCCACTCTAAGTTGAGGTTAAGTTCTAGCCCTAACCCAAATCTATGGGCGAGGGGTCCCCTTCACCCTTGTCGTGCCCCGATGGCACAGAAACTGATTCAATCAGTTAGGATTCACCTTGGGTACATAGAACAAACAACCCCCCAAAAGAGTGGCCTAAACAAGTAGATGTTTATTTTTCACTCATATAATGTAAGTCTGGACACAGGAAGCCCAGGACAGGCGTGGTAGCTGCTTCACAACCCTCAAAAGCCTGGGCTATGTCTTCCATGCATTCACAAACATGGCTTCCGTTCTCAGCATCCAAGATGCATCTGCTGCAGCCATTTTTTTTTTAAGATTTTATTTATTTATATATTTGAGAGAGAGAGAGAGAGAGAGAGAAAGAGATTGAGAGAAGGGGCAGAGGGAGAAGCAGACCCCCGTGGAGCAGGGAGCCCGACACAGGACTTGATCCCAGAACCCTGGGATCATGAGCTGAGCCCAAGGCAGACAGATGCTTAGCAGACTGAGCCACCCAGGCTCCCTGCTGCAGCCATTCTACTCAGATGGCAAGCAGCGTGAAGAAGGAAAAAGCAGATGCAAAAAAAGGGAAGGACAACTGCTAGCTGTGCAGCCCCTGTCAAGAACTTTTAAGAACTTTTCTCAAAAACTCAGTTTAAAAATTCTTATATATCCCTGACCACTGCTATTTGCGTGGAGGCTAAGAAATATGAATATTTAGCTGGGCGCATTGCCACCCTAAGAGTATGGGGATTCTTTTACTAAGAAGGGGAAAATAGATATCAGGTTGGCAAATAGTGATCTCTGCCTTGCTCATCCAACCCCTTGACCATACTTTTGCACATGGTACCTTGTCCTGGTAACTTCAATGTTCTCCTACATGGGATACCCAGTTTTCCCAGCTCCATTTGTTGAAGAGATGATTCTTTCTCCACCACATGGTCTTGACAGCCTCATCAAAAATCAATTGTTTATAGATGTAGGATTGTGTAGACTCTCAATGTGGTTCCATTGCTCTATAACTCTGTGACTTTCAGCAGGTACTTCTGGTTGGAAACCCCATGTAAATTTTTGAGTGGGAATTTAGATTTGGTCTTCTGGGTTCTTTACCAAGATCCTTTCTTACTGTGAGAAGCACAGTGGACCTCTCTTACTTATGCAATAGCTGGAAATTGAATGATTCTTCTAACTGATCTTTTACCTTAAGCATTTAGTATAGCAAGCAAGCAAACAAGGACAAAGACAAAAGACTATGTTTGACTCTAATAATCCAACATTATTTATCATTTTATACCTAAGGCTCTAAAATAAACTCCCATTATTTGCTTCTTAGTATTCAATCTATATTTCCCTTAAGTATGGGAATAGAAAAAATAAAGATCTTTAGCAAATTTTTAGATGCTAAATATGTGTATGAATGGCTAAAAGTGATTTGATACATACTGAGATTGCCCCCCAAAAATGTTCTGGTTCTTTTTTCTTTGTTTAAATGCAACAGTAGATCCCTTGATGTCAAGTTTATTTGAAATAAGTAATGTGCCCTTGGTAGGAGTATTCATTTCTGCAAGTGCTCAGAAATTATGCTTGATATGCCAATCTGAAATCATGAGTTTTTGTGAATGAGTTTTTGTTTTCCAGTCTATTTGGAAGTCTACTTTAATGCCATAAAATTACAAGCAGTCTGTTTGACCTGGAATGGGTTTCCTTATGACAATGAGACCTAGTTACTGGGAACTTCCTTTAACACTTTGGTCCTGGTTGAGTTTATAGCAGAATTCCCTCTTTAAACACATACACACACACACACACACACACACACACACACACACACACCCTCTTACCTAAGCAGGTGTCAATTTTTACCCCCTATTGGACTGTTGGGCATTAACTGAGAGCTTAAGGGAACATAAGGGAAAAAAGACAAGCTAGTGAAGAGATGTGTTGTTTTGAATAGAGTCAGGCACAATGACAAATGGGCTTCTGTTGCCATTGTTGTTACAGGCAGGATGCATGGACTGCTGGCCTGTTACATAACTAAAGACTTCCTTTTGCTTGTAAATGTCAAGATCAAACAGAGGTCAGTTTTAAATAGCTGACTGGGCGCTAATAAATGTGACTTTCTTGTCTAAGAAAAAGCCAAAATGCCTTGTCCCTTAGGAGTCATGGCTGTGCTGTTAAAGCAGGTGTCTTTTTGCATGGACATTTTCTTTATAAGCTTTCTCAGAGATGGCAAACTCACTTTCACTTTCCTTAATCTCTGCAAGGAAATTAGTAAATTAGGTATATGCATTATATCAATTATTCATTTATTCATTCAGTAAATATTTATTAAGCCTGTACTGTGAGCTAGGCATTTTGCTAGGTACCCCTGTGTATGTTAGCTCATGCATTTCTTCCAAAGGCCTTGGGAAATCTTATCCCCATTTTGCAAATGATGAAAGCTCTTTTGTGGGATTGCAGCCCTCTTATCTGCTCTTTCTATACATTCTTCCTTGGTGACCAGCCCTAAGGGCACAAAATCTGCCAAGAACCACCTCTTCATCATTAGTCCTGATCTTCCTCATGACCCCAGACCTGAATATCCAACTGCCTACTGACTAGTACCACCAAAGTTCTCACTCAACTCAAGCTCTACTTGTTCATTAGCTTCCTGTTTCAAATCTGTTTCTTTTCCCACATCCCCTAAGCCTGGGACAGGTGTCCCCAGCCACCCTGTGGCTCATATCAGAAATCCCTCCTGCTTTGATTCTTTCCTTTCCCTCATCCCACACGGCCGGTCAATTGCTAAGTACCTCTTAGCAATGATGCTAACATGCTAATAATGATACCTCTCAAAGAGTTCTTGAAACCATCTTCTCTTCTTTATCTCTACCATCATTGCCCTTGTTCAGGCTACCAACAGCAGAAACTTCCATTATGGTCCTTGTTTAATGGCTCCTCAGCAGTACAGCCAGAGGGAAGACTCCACAACACATATTTCTCCTTGGCTTAACTCTAAATTAGTTACCTTTTAACATCAGGATCAGATCTCTACTCCTTAACTGATCCTACAATCATTGGTGGTCAGAGTCCCTACCTGTTTCTCCAGTTTTCTCTTACACCACTCCCTGCGTATCACTATTATACCACTTTTGATTCCTTGCGTGTACGATATTCTCTCTTACCTTTTTCTCATTTAGGAAAAACAAAAGGCTTTGCTCCTCAGAGTCAAGTTGTATTTAATATATCCTTTTCACTCTGCTTCTGCCTAGCATTGCTCCCACTACTTCCTCTTATCCTCTTTCCCATTATCCACAAAATCCCAACCAACTCCTGTTTTCACATCTTTTTTTAGATGCTGCTTCCTCAAAAATGCTTTTCTTCTTCCTTCAGTTTGGAGTTAGATGTCCTTCCTAGGTACCCTCATAATCCATCTCCCATTTCCCCACCAACTGTAATTATCCTACTACACCATACGCCTCATGGAAGAAGTTCAGACAGTGACTTCCCCGAGTCTCAAATCAAGTTCGAACCCACCCACTTATCTCTCTGATGTCAAAGCTCATGCTCCTTCCAATATAGCAATTGGAGTCAACCTATGAACAATGGGGACCCATTAAATGGGGCATATTCATATTTGTACTTAGAAAACTCTGAGGGGACTAAGAAGGACATATCTGTGAGGTGACTAGAGCCAGGCACATTGGTGTGTAGGCTCTTTCAAAAACCCAGTTTGGAAATGGTAAGTGCCTATTCGTTCTGAAGAGAAGATAGAGACAAGATACTTAACAGGTGGATTTAGTGATTAATTAATGGAAAAGTAATATTCAAGACAGATCCCAAGTTTTAGGTGACTGGGTGATCAGTGGTTACCCCAACTATCTTATATTTGAATCAATAAATATTAAAGGTGATTCATTTCCTTTGAAAGGTTCCATGTGGGCTCGATTTACCCCACGTATGCTCTGGATTCTTCTTAAAGACTTGTAATTTGGATTTCCTCACTTAGGTCTTCTGAATGTTGTAGTCTTTTGATACTATATCAGACCCTTAATCCACATCTTAGAAATAGGTTTTTCTCCTCCCCATTTTTCAAGGAGAGGCTTCTTGGAGAAAATTTTGGATGACCATGTGTTTCATGTCTGAAGATCTCATTTATTAGCCTCAGGGACCACTTAATGTTTAAACTTGGAGTTATATAAATGCAAATCTCTTGCCATTATTGAATGGATGTATAGCGACAGGGCAGTCCTTGATACTCTTTAGGAGATATTCAAAGTCAAAACTATTTGCATAATAATACCAACATGTTATTGGCCTTTTCCGCTATCATTCTTTAACAAGTAGAGGTTTCCCAGATGTTACACGGAAGACTGAACATACAGCAGGTATGAGAATCCAACTGCCCTGTATTAACCTAGACGTTGAAGAAGTTTGAGGAGAAAGGGAGACCCCTGAGAAGAAACTCAAGAATGGCAGAATGCATTTCCCCCAAGCCAGAGAGCAGAGTCAACGCTGAGTCAGACCAGCAGGGGGAGTCTGTGTCCTGTTGCGTGAAAGTGCTCTGAGAATGTGCTGGAACTTGGACCGGCTGGGTGTATCCTAGGAATGAGTCCTAGGCCACTAACAGTTGTTGGCTTTAATTTCTCTGAACCTGATATTATTGCTTTTTGATTTTTACATCCAAGCATTTGACCTTTATATCCAAGTCAATGATTAATTGCCTCACTTTTTCCCATGTCTCATTTCTCTCTGATATTCTTATCTGTTCATAAGACACAGAGCGCTTTTTTGGAGATTAAAGAAATCTTAGGAATCTCTATGCCTGGAACTTTATATTTCAATTATTGATTGATCTTTTGGTAAATATTTCTCTCTGTTTTCACTTAGAGCTTAAATGTTCCTTTACTACTTAGAGTTCCCTTCCCCGAACAACTTGGGGGTGTTATGGGTTGAACTGTGCCCCCTCCAAATTCAAATGTTGAAGTTCTAACTCCCAGGACCTCAGAACGTGACTTTTTTTTTTTTTGGAAATGAGGTTGTTGCAGATGTAATTTGTTAAGATGAGGACATAGTGGAGTAAGATGGGCCCCAATCCAACGTGGCTGGTGTCCTAATAAAAAGTAGATATCTAAACACAGACATACAGGGAAAAAGTCACATGAAGACAAAGGCAGAGACCAGGGTGATGCATCTACAAGACAGGGAATGTCAAAGATTGCCAGCAAATCACCAGAAGCCAGAAGAGAGATACAGAAGAGATTCTTCACACCCTTTAGAAGGAATCAATCCTACCGACTTCTTGATCCTGGACATCTAGCCTCCAGAAATGTGAGCCAATAAATTTATGATATTTAAGCCACACAATTTGTGGTACTCTTTTTTTTTTTTAATTTATTTATTTGACAGAGAGATAGCACAAGCAGGGGGAGCAGCAGACAGAGGGAGAGGGAGAAACAGACTCCCCGTTGTGGGGCTCGATGCGGGGCTCAATCCTAGGACCCCGGAATCATGACCTGAGCTGAAGGCAGACGCTTAACCAACTGAGACACCCAGGCATCCACAGTTGATGGTACTCTTTTACAGCAACCCTAGCAAACTAATACAGGGGTAACTATGCTTCCAAATTATAGGCCTTTGGAGGTCTATTTTAAGATGTGCATGAACCTATAAATGGTTGGAAGTAACTTTTTAAAGGCAGAAAAATTAATAAATGTAAGAGTCTGTTTTGTCTAGGACAGAGGTAGGATGAGGAATGTGTTGTTTGTTTTCAACTGTAAAATTGAAACGAGACAAACCCAGTTCTGTAAACTAAATGTATCCTCAGCCAGAGGGGGGCCTGCCCATTCCACAGGTGCAATAGGTAATTTTTAAAGTGTTTACATCCATTATTTATTGCCAAAATATTTTCATAGTTTTTAGTACTAGTCCAAACAGCTTTCAGAGCATTTTACACAAGGAAAGTCTTTGTTTTTAAATGAAAACCCTCCTTTCTGTGTAGTATAAGCTTTACAAGGTTTGTCAAGACTCAGTTTGTTGTTGAGTGACACTGGAAACCTATCCTGCAATATTATTTGCTATGTGTATGTGTATGGGTTGTGTAGGAGTTCTAGGAGAAAAGACAATGAGAGGAGATAAATGTGAAAATTCACATTAATTAATGGGGTGGTTTTCATAATTGCACTCCATGATGGATTGGGTGGATGATGAGAGAAAGAGAAGTTTTAAATATATTTGTGGCTTACACATACTGGGTAGGTCGTTCCATTTATTATGAGAGGGAAGTCTGGGGAATGTGTAAAATATGAGGATTTCATTTTGAATACATTGATTTTCAGATGCCTTGTATACATTCAGGTGACAATATTAAGTAGGTTGTTGGATATACATATACATTAGCCTGAAGCTAAGTGGTTGTATGTTTTAAAAATGGGAGTAACTGACATGTTTAAATTACGGCACCGAATGAGATCAGCTGGAGAATTAGCATAGATAAGGGAGGGATTTGGGCCCAAACCAAACTCTTAGGTTTCAATATTTAGAGAATTGAAAGAAAAAAAATGTAGCCAAGGAAAATGAGAATCAAGAAGAAATTCAGAGAACCAAGAGAATGTTTTAAGAGGCATGAAGTACTCAGATGTATAACATTTTACTGGGAGGTTGAATGAGATGACTAGAAACTTGTCCATTATGTTTGGTAAAATGCAGATCATAAACAACCTTAATAAGATCAGTGTCAGTAGATTAATGGAGGGAAGAAGGCAACTGAAGAGAGATTAGGAGAGAAATATAATTCAGGGCAGTCCTTTCCCCAAGGCCTGGGAAATTTTTTCCTGTCGTTTGAGAGGGAGAGAGAACGAGAGAGAGAGAGAGGGCATGCCAAGGATGGTGAAGTAAGAGAATTCTGAGAATCTGATTTAAGACTCAGGACATAGAGGTGCCTCTACTTCCTAGTTAAAAAAAACAGTTAATTCTCTCTTTAAGCCAGTTTGCATTGGATTTCTGTAACATAACCAAAATGGTTCTGACAAAAAGAATTGGTGACATACCTGAAACTCGAACTCAGTACACACACCGTGCCCCGCCCCCTCCACCAAAGGAATACCTTCTAGCCTTTTTCTCGACAGTGGCCATGGAAGAAAAGGACAAAGAAGGTTCCCAGAGGTTAGAAGCAGACTCAAACACATCAGAAACATCATTCCCTGCACAGTCAGGACCCGCCTTGTTATTGCTAGCCAGTACAACGTGGTGTTCACGATGGCCAGTGACAACTGGACATTGTTTCCCCTTTTCCATTCTTTTAAAAGGGGAATTACATTGTGATTGTCCTGTTTTTAGGGAGGGTATATTTTTTATTTAATCCTTAGGCGCTGTATCATGATCAGTCTCATCTGCATGAGATTCAGGGTGGAATACACGTAATTTGGAGATCTAAATGTGGAGCTAGATGCAGTAACTTGATATGACTTAGGGTTATCTCCTTTTGGGGGAGAGGGGAGTGCATTTTTGGATTCATGTAGAATAGATGCATCATATTATGCTGGAGCATTCTGGGAAATGCATATACTTATGACCATGGTATAATTGTGCTTAACACCCAGAGGATGGACTTTAACCGGCCTCTGTTTTTGTGTCTCCTTTTCTGGAGAAATGCTTTTACCAACTCCAATCTTATAATATGGTTGTCAGTCATAGTCAAGGAAATGATCATTGAGCACATGACCTAGGTTCTAGTCAATTATTTCTTTTTCTAGTCAGGTATGATATACCATTTTCCTGACCATAAAGGCTAATCCCGGGGAGGTCATATGAACTAATATGGGCCAAATAGAGTCCTTTTTCCATTTGTTACTGAAGGACAAATTGTCTTACTATTGAGGTCATGAACCTGGAAGGCTATAGGTAACATTTTTTCCCAATGTGTGAAGAAAGCCCGTCTGCACTGGGAAATAATAAGGTCAACACATAGGAGCAGCACCAAGATACAGAGGTAAAAAGAGAGAGTATGATGACTTCTTCTGAGTCTGTGGATCTAGTTGTGAGTGAAACAAAAATCTACTTCCGTCTCCTCAGTTACATAAGCCATATTTTTTTTCTTAAAAAAAAAAAAGAGTGGGGTGGGGTGCGTGGGTGGCTCAGATGGTTAAGCATCTGCCTTCGGCTCAGGTCATGATCACAGGGTCCTGGGATCGAGTCCTGAGTAGGGCTCCCTGCTCAGCAAAGAGCCTGCTTCTCCCTCTGCCTCTGCCTCTCTCTCTCTCTCTCTGGTTCTCATGAATAAATAAATAAAACCTTAAAAAAAAAAAAGAGTGGGAATGTCTAAGAAAGTGACAACAGTGTAGGTAGGCAATTATTTTAAGAAAAGTCATTATTTTAGGCTGTCAATGGACATCTTTTGTTCATGGGAATTACTATTAACATGTTTATATGCTAAACAAAATCAACCAGAAGGGGTGAGATAGATAATGCAGAAATGGATGGGGGTGTATGGGTGTGCAGAAATGACAGGGGTGAAGGCTTTGTGATCAAGGAGATGAGCTTCAAAGCCTACTGAAAGGGCTGGGCTTTGATAGAAGAATATCTTCTCCATTTGTGTAATAAAGGATGTTTTCCCCTCTAAGTAACAGAAATCCAATTAAAGTAATGTAATAAGGCCAGCATGGAAGAATATGTTTTAAGGTGGAGCAGTTCCAACATTGGTTAATTCAGTGGCTCAAGAATGTCACCAAGAACACAGGTGCTACCCATCCTTTGCTCCACCATCCCCTGTGTCATATTTGTAAGAGATCTGCAGCAATTTCAAGAATTACAGGCAGTCCAAAGATACTGAGAAAAAGAGATTTACTTCCTCCTGTGTGTCTTAAAAAAAAAAAAAAGGATCTGGTAAAATCCTTTTCCTGGGGCTCCAGGGGCCTCTCCTGGGTGCAGGCCCAGGCCTAAAATCATCTTTTATACCTGGGAATGAGACCAACATAGCTGGCTTATTTTCATTGTGATTCATTCCCTGGGACTGGACAAGGCCAAGCTCCCCTAAACACATGGCTGCTAGCTAATCCAAATTGGGTGCCTGGTAGCAAGGGATAAATAGGTAAACAACTGTTGGGAAATGAATTAGCAGTGTCTGCTGCAGTAAGGTTCATATATTGGCTGGTGAGAAGGTGAGGGAGTAGCCATCTGGCAGTTTCTATTTTTTTCAGTAAATTATTGATGAGATGGTCATTTGGGGTAAGGGGTGGGAGTGGAATTCTGAAGAGAGAAAGTAAGAAATGACATTTGACGAAAGAATAGAGAATAATATTATCTCAGAAAAGAGGAAAGGCACTTTACTAAGAGAAAAATAGAATGACAGTTTGATTTCAGGGCAGCGGTACTCAACACTGAGATGTGTGCTCATTAATTTAAAATGAAAGCAGTCAATCCAATTTTGTTATTTTTTTTCCTAATAGCATTTCATGAAATGATGTGATGCAAATAATTTTCATGACCACTGAGAGCTAACTAGAAAGTCATTGTATTTTTATAAAGGTGAAATTCATATAGCATACAATTAACCATTTTGAAGGACGCAATTCAGGGGCATTGAATGCATTCACAGTGTTGTGCAACCACCACCTCTCTCAAGTTCAACACTATTTTGGGTGTCTCAGTCGGTTAAGCATCTGCTTTCGGCTCAGGTCATGATCCCAGAGTCCTGGGATCAAGTCCCACATCGAGTCCCACATTGAGTCCCACATCGTGCTCCCTGCTCAGCAGGGAGTCTGCTTCTCCTTCTAACCCTCCCCACTGCTGGTGCTCTCTCTCTCACAAGTAAATAAATAAAATCTTAAAAAAAAAAAAGTTCAACACTTTTTCTTCATCACAGAGCACTTTACACCTGTTAAGTAATTGCTCCCCACAACCTCCTCATCTTATCCCCTGACAACCACAAATGTGCTTTCTGTCTCCATGGGTTTACCTATTCTGGAGATTTTGTATGAAAAGAATCATACAGTATGTGACCTTTTGTGTCTGGCTTCTTTCACTTAGCCCAATGTTTTTGCAGTTCATCCAAGTTATAGCAAGCAAGCCTCAGTACTTCATTCCTTTTATGGTTGAATAGTATTCATCAGATGTATACAACACAATTCCTTTTTCATTCCTCTGTTGAGGGACAGTTGGTTTCCATCTTTAAGCTATTATGAACAATGTTGCTATAAGCATTTCTATACAAATTTCTGGGTAGATACATGCTTTCATTTCTCTTGGGTGCATACCCAGGAATGGAATGGTTAGGTCATATGGTAATTCTAACTTTTTGATGAACTACCAAACTGTTTCCCACAATAGTTGCACTATTTTGCACCCCCAACATCAGTGTACCGGTTCCTATTTCTCCACATCCTCACCAATACTTTTTATTTTTCATTTTTTAGATTACAGCCATCGCGGTGTCAATGAAGTGGAATCTCATTGTAGTTTTGACTTGCATTGAGCAATGCAATGCTATTGAACTTTTTTTCTTTTTCTTTCTTTTTTTTTTTTTTGGAATTAGGAAACATTTCCAATTTTATTCGTACAATTATTAACCAAAGTTACAAAAGTAGATTTATAAAGTCACATGTCAGTAACAAAATAGAAAGGAAATGAAATGTATGACATCTTGAAAAGTTCCAAAGAAATACACCCTGGGCTAAAAATCTGCAGTTAAACTATGGTTGCACAACAAGCTATATTCATTACTGCATTTTCTCAATAAATTCTTCCTTGTGTTTGTTAGACTGATTCACTCTCTTGTACATCAATTGAGATTTCCTACATTTCCTTCACTCAGTTTTGCTAATCTGTGTATTTCTAAGAATGTTCCTATTTCATCTAGATAATCGAATTTGCTGGCATCCAACTGTTCAGAGTCTCTCTTAATCTTTTTAATTTCTAGAAGGTTGATAAAGATGTCCTCACTTTTACTTCTCTTTTCAGTTATTTTTGACTTTTCTTTCTTTTTGAAAAAGTCAGCATAGGCCCTGGGTGGCTCAGTCGGTTAAGCGTCTGTCTTTGGCTTAGGTCATGACCCCAGGGTCCTGGGACAGAGCCCCATGTTGGGCTCCCTGCTCAGCGGGGAGCCTGCTTCTCCCTCTCCCTCTGTCTGCTGCTTCCCCTGCTTGTGCTCTCTCTCTTTCTGTCAAATAAATAAATAAAATAAATTTAAATCTTTTCAAAAAAGTCAATATAGCTAAAGATTTGTCAACTTCGGGAATCATTTCCAAGAACCAACTTTTGGTTTCATCACTTCTTTTATTTTTCAATTCTCTATTTTGTTTATCTTCTCAGTCTTTATCATTTGATCCCTCTACTGGCTTTGGGCTTAGTCTGTTCTTTTTCTTCAAGGTGTGAAGTTAAATTGTTGATTTGACATTTCTTCTAAATGTAGGTGTTTTCTGCTATAAATTTTATTCTGGTATTGCCTTTGCTGCATTCCCTAAGTTTTGGTATGTTGTGCTTTTCTTTTCATTTGTGTCTAAGTACTTTCTAATATCTCTTGTGATTTCTTCTTTGACTCACTTATTCTTTAAGAATGTGTTGTTTTATTTCCATTTCCATTCATTTTCAAAGTTTCTAGTTTTCCTTTTGTTACTGATTTCTAGTTCATTCCATTCTGGTTGGAGAAGGTACTTTGTATCATTTCAATCCTTTTAACACTAGGTCTAACATATGGTCTATTCTGGAGAATGTTCCAAGTGCACTTGGGAAGAAAGTGTATTCTGCTGGTGTTGGCTGATACGTCCTATACATATCTATTAGGTCTAGTTAGTTTGAAGTGTTGTTCAAGTCCATTTCCTTACTGATCTTCTGTCTTAGATGTTCTATCCATTATTAAGAGTTGGGTATTGAAGTCCTATTACTGTTTATTGCCACTATTTCTCCTTTAAATTTTGTCAATGGTTTTTTCATATATTTGGGGGGGTCTATTGTTTGGTGCATATATGTTTATAGTTTTGATGAGTTGATACTTCTATCAGTATATAATACCCTTCCTTGTAATTGGTACTAATTTTGACATAGCATCTATTTTGTCTGTCACCCCAGCTCTCTTCTGGCTACTATTTGCATGGAATATCTTTTTTCATCTTTTCACTTTAGACCTATTTGTTTCTTCAAGTCTGAAGTTAGTCTCTTGTAAGCAGCATATAGTTGGATCATGTTTTTTATCCATTCCTTAAGTCTCTTTCTTTTAACTGGTGAGTCTAAACCATTCACTTTTATTTATTTATTTTTTAAGATGCTATTTATTTATTTGAGAGAGAGAGAGCAGATGAAGAGCGGAGGGAGAGGGACAAGCAGACTATATGCTGAGCACAGAGCCGGACTTGGGGCTTGATCTCAGGACCCCAAGATCATGACCTGAGCCAAAATCAAGAGTAGGACGCTCAACCAACAAGCCACCCAGACACTCCTAAACCATTTACTTTTCAAGTACTACTGATAATGAAGTATGTACTTCCGCTACTTTGCTATTTGTTTTCTATAAATCTTAACATCTTTTTGTTCCTCAATTCCTCCGATGCTGCCTTCTTTTGTGTTTGACTTTTCCTAGTATACCATTTTGATTCACTTTGGGTTTTTTGTATCTTTTTTTTAGTTATTTGCCCCTATAATGTGTATTTAAGTATGACTTGTAGTGCCGCATAGGTCCCTTAGGTCTATTCATCTCTCTTCATTCTTTTTCCTTTCTGCTCCTCAGACGAGGCAATTTCACTCACTCTGCCTTCAAGTTTGCTGATTCTTTCATCTGCCTGCTTATCTCTGATCTTAAAGTGTTCTAGTACATTTTTCATTTTAACTATTTTGCTTTTCAACTTCAGAATTTCTACTTGGCTTCTTTTTATCATTTCTACTCCTTTATTCCTATCTTCTATCTGCTCATAAGTCATTCTTCTGACTTCCTTTACTTTCCCCCCCTCCATGGTTTCTTTCCACTCTCTTAGCATATTTAACATAGTTCATTTAAAGTATTTGTCCAGTAAGTCCAAAATTCCAATGTCTGAGTTTCTTCAGGTACGGTTTTAATTAAGGTTTTTTTGTGTGTTTTGTGTTTTGTTTTGTTTTGTTTTTGTTTTTGTTTTTGTTTTGGTAAATGCACCATACTTTACTTTGTAAGCTTTGAAATTTTTTGTTGAGAACTAGACATTTTGAATACTGCAGTGTGGTAACTCTGGAAATTAGGTTCTTCCCTGACCTTTCCCCAAGAATTGCTATTGTTACTTGTTGAGGACTGCAGTTGTATATTTGTTTAGTTACTTTTCCAAATTAATTTTCCAGAGATTATATTTCTTCTCATGTGTGGTCATCAAAGTCTCCTGTTCCATTATCTCTTCAGTAAGCCAGGTGACCTGACAGAGATTTCCTTGAATGCCAGTCTCTTTCTTCATCCAGTACTTTCCTGGATGCTGCCGGTGTTCTACTAGACTCCAGAGCTCTGAAATGGTTGGTTCTGACAGGTTTTACCAGCTCAATGGTTATTTAAGTGGAAGGACCTATTCCTGGAGCTTCCTACCCTGCCAACTTCTGTGAAGTCCAAGTCATTTTGCTTTAACTACTACCTTGAATACAGTTCTAAAATATATTAGTCCCCTTTACTGACTCTGTTAATAAACTGTACAATGGATAAAATTTACCTTTCTTTCACTTTTAACTGTATTACAATACTTTTATAATGCTCTTTTATGGAACAGGATAAATATTGGAAGTTGATTTTCTTTTAGTGGATTTACATAGCCTCAAAGGTATAATATGGAAGTTGCCCCTTTGTTTTACGTAAGTCTTAAGACAAATATTATTCATACTTTTCAAGTCATCTCTTCCCTCCAAATTTGTTAAAACCACAGGCAGAAGGGAAAGGTACCTGTTTGTCAAAAAGAGTCAGAAGTAGAACAATAGCCTTCCAACATCATGTGAACCTATGTTTCAGCAAAAGTGACCAATTAGGACACATGAAAATTGGTCATCTAAAGAAGATGTATTTCTACTCTCTTTATGTAAGCAGATACTGATACTAATTGGACTAAACTTGTTTTTGTGCTCCCCAAAACAATTACTTTGTAAAACCATGTGGTTCTTATGAAAAAAGAAAAGAAAGCAACAAAAAAGAAGCAATGTCCAAGGTCCCCAGGTTTTAAAATTCAATTATGATACCTTGTAGGGCTACCTTGGATTTCCTCTTACTTACTTTGATGCCTTTTTTTCTATGTCATAATTTGAATTTGAATTTAGATGGCATTCCTAAAGGCTTTCTGAACTGAAAATTAGACTTTAAAAAGTCTTAAAACCTCCATCAAAACAATGGAGTGAATTCAAAATGGCAACTAACATCTTGTGACTCAGCAATAGAGCATAATCTTTCAGGCAGTGCTTAAATTGAAAAAAAAGAACTCTGATGTGTAACTTTTATTTTATTTCATTTTCCTCCCATCTCTTTTCTCTTCTATCCTTTTGGATTATCAGTCTTATTTGATGGGCTATTTTCAAAGAGAGCTCAGAGAATATCGTCTTATGCCAATAAACAGTTTCATCATTATAAAAAGGAGCACAACAAGAAATTATTCTTTCTTGCCCCCAGTGTATCCATATGTGGAAGAAAAAATAAGATCTCTTTATCCTGCTGTTGTGAGGTGCTGATACATACATATGAAAATTAAGTTTAAAAAGTTAATAAATAGGGTGCCTGGGTGGCTCAGTTGGTTGAGCGACTGCCTTCAGCTCAGGTCATGATCCCAGAATCCCGGGATCGAGTCCCGCATCAGGCTCCCTGCTCCGCGGGAGGCCTGCTTATCTCTCTCCCACTTCCCCTGCTTGTGTTCCCTCTCTCGCTGTGTCTCTCTCTGTCAAATAAATAAAATCTTTAAAAAAAAAAAAAAAAAGGATTTGCAAATATCTTCTCCCATTTTGTAGGTTTCTCTTTCCACCTTTTTGTTAAGTTTCTTTGGAAGCACCGAAGTCTTATTTTTGATGAAGTCTACTTAATCTTTTGTTGCTTGTGCTTTAGGTATCATATCCAAGAAACCACTGCCTTGACTATTCCTCTATTTTTTTCTATGAGTTTGACAGTTCTGGCTCCTACGTTCAGGTCTTCGGAATATTATTTTTTGTGTGTAAGATGAAGTAGGGGTCTAATTTCATACCTATGTACATGGATATCTAGTTGTCCCAGCACCCTTTGTTGAAAAGACTACTCTTTCTGGGCGCCTGGGTGGCTCAGTTGGTT